>NW_005366456.1:589532-612653 GCF_000412655.1 Myotis brandtii | reverse complement strand
ACAGCAGGAGCCCTGCAGAGGCTGCCCCCTATGCCTGAGGCACATTCTCTCCAGTTCACACCAGCCCCAGGTTGTTTTACAAAAACTGCCTGGCCCCTCTAGGCATTTGACTTTACATTAGTGGTATCCAACCAACAGAAATATCTTAGTAATTATGAAGGGTGGTAAGTGCTTAGTAGGAAAAAGTACTGAAGTTTATGTGAGAGAGGAGAGAGTTCAACTATACACAGGGCCGGGAAGTTCTGCAAGTGACATGTGAGTCTGGGCAGGCTGGCCGGGCCGAGTGGTGTGTTCAGCACACGCATTTGTAAACTCCCTCACAGGCGAGGGCTAGGACCCAGATGTGGTCTCATATCCTCCTTTATGCAGGTCTCACAATAGTCCTAATGCTATTTATTAAGAGAAGAAGAAGAAAGTGAACCCAATTAGGCCAAAGAGGGCATATTAGCCAGGAGCCATGGCCTAGAAATGATTCCTAATAGCACCACCATGAGAGCAGGTACGTGCAACCAGCACACCAGGGACAAGAGGAAAAGTACCAGGCATGTGGTGAAAAGAACCCAGACCTTTTTTACGTTTGCAGACATGTCTGCCATGAAAACAAGGAAACCTACAGAAAAAAGACCAAATTAACAACTGGATCCAGTGATAATGAGCTTTCCGGGCACTGGTCCATAACGACTCCACCTCACTGTGCTCAGCGGCCGCACAGGCAGTTTCTTCTTCCGCTACGACTGACCTGCTTTTTTCCTGACACTGTATTTTCTTTCAGAACCAGGCAATCTCATTCTCTGCACCCTATAGATCTCTTCAAAGAGAGCTCTGGGCACAAAGGAGATACATGGGGTGTGGAGAAAATATGAATACGGTCACCAACTTGACATTTGTTATGTGGCAAACGTTCAGTTTGTAAGAATTCGTACCTAAGCACTGTCACAAAAGTCATGCTGGCGCTTTTTTAATCTGTGTGTTTGCATCTTTGTGATAGGCTCCATGCTCCGCAAAAAAGAGACCACACTTTCCAGCACTTAGAAAGAGGAAACACGGCGCGAGAAATGTCCTCCGGAAACCAGACTTGACAGTAGGAAAGCTTCAAATGCAGGTAGTGGACAAAGGCTTTTACTTCTGTGTTTCAGAAGCAGCAGCAGGCCAGGTTTCGCTGGATGCACAGCCCCGCTGGACAGCATGACTGTGCAGTGAAATTGATGATTGCCATTAAGAAATAATGTTAGTGGGGGCGTTTTGAAAGTGGCTGACGGATTGCTAAAGGCACCTTGGTTGGTATTGTGTGCCTAATAAACACTAAGTGAATTCAATTAATATGAAGGCATGCACATAGGCTTCTTTTGAGAAGAAATGAGATCGTCTTTATCACTGGGTAGTAAATGTATATTTTCAAGCTGTTTGCTATGACTTGAATTAGAATAATACTTGGAATGTGCAAAATGTCCACCAATTCCTGAATTAATCTTCAGGAAAAACAACCATCCCTCAGGTTTGACAGGGTTGTCCAGCACATGGCTGCACTTCTTTGTATTTATCTGTCACAGGTGGATGACCTCATAGAAACAGTGACTGACAAGTCCATGAAGTTACTGGCCCAAAGGCACGCTGAGCTTCAACAGTGCGAGTTTCTAGGAGACGAAATTCTTCAGTCTTCTAAGCAGTTCCAGAGGATTTCCAAGAGAACCATGAGGAAGTATAAATTGAAGAATGTGTGTTTCCCATGTACCTGCTGCTGCTTCTGATTTTGTTCTGGATTGCATAAAAGTTATCTTCATAGGGATTCTTACCTTTTGGTACATAATCCTGAATAAATCCCTCTAGTGAATGAATCAGTGGGGAGGAGGCATTTTTTATAATATTCTGCCCCACAGTCCTTAAAAAATTACTTTTTAAAAAATTAATTTTTAATTCTAACTTACTATAAGCAAATTTTTGCTTCATAATTCTTATAAAGAATGAAAAAATAGAAACATTAAGGCATAACAATTCTGCAAAAATATTTCTCCCATGATTGCCTTTAAATACAACAAAGTATTTAAAGGTATTACGACACTTTTTGCTTGCCTGCTGTATCTCAGTGGTTGAGCGTCTACCTATGAACCAGGAGACCAGGGTTTGATTCCCGGTTAGGGCACATGCCCAGGATTGTGGGCTCAATCCCCAGTGTGGGGCGTGCAGGAGGCAGCCTATCAATGATTCTCTCTCATCATTGAGGTTTCTCTCTCTTCCTCTCAGAAATAAAAATATATATTTTAAAAAAGGTATTATGACACTTTTAATATAACTACAACTGAGCTAATTTCAAATTTTCATGTTTTTAAATATAAAAATTCTTAAAATTACAAAAATGTAACACTATTAAGGTATGATTCATGTAAAGTGTCATGTTTCTGAACTAAAATAAATGAATAAAGATGAAACCTAACAAGTATTGAAAATGTAATTTAATACTTAAGAAAATTACAGGTGATTCAGCCTTAGTTTACTTTTAAAAAGGTCATGAATTCCTTTAAGCAAGACCATATTCATATACTATTCTAAAATTACTCTTCACTTTATCGACTTTTCTCCACTGAAAGTTATTCCCAAGGAACAAAACAGTTGAGAGGAAATATGAACAAAACATTTATTTTTTTCATTATTTTTTTAAAATATATTTTATTGATTTCAGAGAGGAATTAAGAGGGAAAGAGAGATAGAAACATCAATGATGAGAGAATCATTGACTGGCTGCCTCCTGCACACCCCCCACTGGGGATCAAGCCTGCAACCCAGGCATGTTCCCTTGACCGGAATGGAACCTGGGACCCTTCAGTCCGCAGGCCAACGCTCTATCCACCGAGCCAAACCGGCTAGGGCTGAACAAAACATTTAACGACCACATTGTTCAAGTATTAAGGAGAGAGATCTAGAAAATAATGCATATGGATTTGCTTTGCCTTTTACACCAGTGATTCTTAACATCATGGAACCTGTCCCACAATGACCATACACCACAAACATTTTGCACATATTTTGCAAGTTCACAGCCCTCCTGAAGCCTGTCCAAATACTCCACTTCTAAAGTGGTAACAATGCCTACTGGCATGGCTCAGTGGTTGAGCATTGGCCTATGAACCAGGAGGTCACTGGTTCGATTCCCGGTCAGGGCACATGCCCAGGTTTCGGGCTTGATCCCGGTAGGGGGCGTGCAGGAGGCAGGCGATCAATGATTCTCTCTCATTGATGTTTCTATTTCTCACTCACTCTCTCCCTTCCTCTCTGAAATCAATAAAAATATTTTTTAAAAACCACACAAAACAAACAAACAAACAAAGGACAATTATACCTATTTAAAAAAGTGGTAACAATTTCCAGAAGTTGACTCACTTTCTCATGGACATCCTAGAAACACCACCTTCTCACAATCTTCAGCTTATTTTGTAAGCAAATCAATGTTAATAGTTAAAAACTTCCTAGAATACTAATGAGCTTGAAAAAGTTTTATTGAACAGTTTTGGATGCTGCTTCCTACCTTTTAAGTTTAAGAATAAAAAAGGTATTTCAATAACAAAACAAATATATAGCGGAGTCATTTTCCTTTGTGTGAAGAAATATGAATGAACTGTACATAAACACTTAAAAGCAAATTAGTTCACTGACAAAACTTTAAATTTCTCAAGAGCACAGCAAATGCTAAACACACTAAGCTCGTGTTGCTCCTTCAATAGCTGGGGAGTGGTGAGCGCTGGCCTATGGCTTAGGATCTGCGTCCATGCTTGTTTCCTGAGCCTCCTCCACCTCCGAGAGCTTCTCATCATCTGTGATTGAGAAAGAAAGATAAAACTTTAGTCAAATTTGCTTAAATTATATGTCTAATAAATATATGAAAACGTTTATCCTTTATTAGACAGTCAATTTAAAATAAAAATGGCAAAATAATAGCCTATGACTGTAATCAGCACACACAAGTGTTTGGTTTTAAAAGTTCCATTTTGGTTGTTCTTGTGTATTCGTAAATGTGAAACTGATGTAAATAATGTAAAACTTACGTAAATAATGTAAAACTTACATGATAGATTTCACTTTAAACAAAAACCTAGGTCTTAGCTTTTCTTGAAAACAATCAGATCAGATAATACAGAAATTTCCTATTGGTTATAATCAATACCATGAGCAAGTCTACAGTTCTCCCAAAGCACCCACTATTCTACTGAGTATCCAAATATGCTTATCACTAACTACTTCACTCACTTATGGCCTGCCTGGGTCCTGCATCGTTACTTTATTGCAATAAACTATAATAAACCAAAAAAATTCCAAATCTATTACCCTTAAATTGCTCTTAATATAGACTACTGGATATGTGTTTAAATCAGATATTACTACAAATTCAGATTTTTCTGCATATATTCAGAAAGCTGAACAACATGAGTACTTTCTAATGTCATCCAACTACACTGATGTTCTAAAATTGAAAGTGTACTCTCTCTTTGAGATGTATATTTTAGAAGGCATGTCCCTGGGCCATTAAAAATCCTTATAAACATTCGTTATTAAACTATTTCTACTTACTTTCCAGTGTTTGCTGAAGTTTGTGGATGGTACTAAGAAGAACATGAAACTGTTTCCGTCTCAATTCCAGCTGTGTTAACAAGAAAAAAATTAATACACATTGATCTATAAACATATATATCATGAAATCTAACATATATATGCAAATACCTTATCTTCAACACTTTCTTTAATATGTGAAAGATGCTCCAATTCTTTGCCCAGAGCTTCTAGTTCCCTGAAAAACAATAAAAGTGTTATATTTTGCTAACGGAGGAACAGAATTCATAATAACTAACTTTTTAATTACTAAGTAGTTTTTAAAAATAAAAAAAGGATGAGTTATAACACTCTATTATAATTAGACTTTTAAAGCTACGGTGATTTATTCTTAACTTCTGAGTATGCATTTATTTTCATTAAAATGAAATTTCTATATACTTTTTAAAGTATAGGAAAACATAGATAACAGAATATCAAACCCCAAGAATTGATGAGTTTTAACAACATTTTGTCATATTTCAAGTTGGGTTTTTGGGAAAAGAAATAAAACATTGCAGATTTGCTTGACACACTTTTAATCTTACCCCCAGCCCTCTTTCCCAAGCCATTTTTCTTCCTTTACCACCCACTCAGGCAATCCCTATATTATTCCAATCCTTTTTTTAAAGTATATATTTGTATCTCTAAAGTAGATTTACAGTTGTTCATATGGAAAATAATACAATAATTAGTAAATAATAATACAAGAATGAACTGTGTTTCTCACACTCGCAACTGTAAACCTACGTTTGCCCCACCTTACATATCTTCTGTTTTTCTTTTCTCTGATTATGTGTTTAAAAAAAGTATTTCTACTTTATTCTTTTTAACTACTATTTAGTATTACACTATATAAGTAGGACATATTCTATTTATTCATTTTCATATTGATGCATATTATATGCATAGTTTATTTCAGAACTACAAGCAGTATAGGCAGGAGCATTAAAAATATCTATTTAACAGTATTAGACTATGTCATATTGGCAACCTGGTCCCTCCTTTTGAAACATATTATGTATTCCTAAAAAAAATGGAATGCATAGGCCAGTATGTAAACACATATAAAGATCAGTTACTTTCCAGTAAAGCTCTAAACTTACTTTAATGTCTCATGCCTGTCTGGATGATGCTGAATCACTTTTGCCAAAGCATCATATTCTGAAAGATATAAAATTAAGGTTTTTTTGAACCTGGATATCAAAACAAAATGTATAGTAATCACAAGTCTTTCCAAATCACTTTCCTAGCTCATAAGGAAATGAAACGTTTTAGGAAGGAAAGAGTACTGCCAGTGTCACTTGACTCAGCTACAACTGCAATGACACACGACTTCAAGTGTTCCAAGCAAGCACCTTAGCTCCCGCTCTGTTTTCCACTTGCCTTTTCAAGGGCAGAATACAAGAGGCCAGCAGAGGCATATGTGATCTTAAGTCATTACTGATCCAGTGGATGATTCTAAAGAGGACTGTATACTATTTGCCCAGCAAATAAACCATCAGCAAGGGAAATATAGCATACCATTAAGTCCAGACCTTAGACAACAGCAAATTGTACTTCTCACTCATTCTAAAGGCAAAGATTTCAGAAACCTAGAAATGATTTAAAATTCAGGAACCTTGTTTCTGCTCCACTGAGACTTCCAGGATAAACCATGTATCTTCCGTTAACCTTTCTTATGAAATGATAAATGGCAGCATTCATTTGAAAGCCCTCAATAGTCAACAAAAACAATGTGTAACATTTAAAAAGAATTTACAATTGATTTATTAATTGGTATATCTTGCTGTAAACTCACCACCAAAACTTGACCACATGCATTTTAGACTGAATTAAAAAAACAACTTTAAAGAAAAAGGAATTGAACATCATTGTAATTATTCGTTAAAAAGTAAAATTTATTGTTTTGGAAATCTGCATATTAATTCAACAAAAGTGTGACAAACAAAAAAAACTTAAGCCATAAAAACCTACAACCCCCCAAAAACCATTAACATTTTCCATTTCCTTCTAGTTTTTCATATATGTCACAATTCTAATTAAACATTTTATTTCTTTCTGTCTTTCTTTCAATTTACATTATAGGAGGAACAATACCTCTGCCATTAAAAATTGTTTTGAAATTGTTTTTATGGACTGCAATAAGGACATACCCTAATTTAAGAACAAAGAGAGCAAAACTTTAACCTTCTTCTTATTATTTAGGCAGCTTGTAAATATTTGCTTGCTTTGTACTTAATAAAAACTCAGTGGGCTTAAATTATTTTTTTAAGTACTCCAATTAAACAAATAAACAACAAACAAAATCCTAAATCTAGTGTACTTGTGTAAATAGCCTTTGCAGATTAACCATTATATTATTTAGGCAAAGGGGTCTGAAGACAGTAAAAAAACAAAAATAAAAAAACAAATACTTAAGAAATACTTGCATAATCAATTCAATCCAGGAAAAATAAAATTTTTTTAGCATAACCTTCCTTCTCTATTTTAAAGAATAATATAATTTTGAAGAATTAAGTTTGGCTCCTAATTCTTTTTTCTTTTTTAATCCTCACCCGAGGATATTTTTCCATTGATTGTTAGAGAGAGTGGAAGAGAGAAGAAAAGACAAGAGAGAAATATCGATGTGAGAGAAACGCATCAATTGGTTGTCTACTGCCTATGCCCATCCAGGGCCCAGGCTGGGGAGGAGCCTGCAACCGAAGTATGTGCCCTTGACCTGAATCAGACTTGGGACCCTCAGTCTGCAGGCCAACGCTCTATCCACTGAGCCAAACCAGCTAGGGCTCCTAATTCTTTTTTACAATTCAGGCTGATTCTAGCTGAAGATTTTACCTCACAACATTAAAAAAAAAAAAAAATCATGAAAATCCTAGTCAGTAATAAAGTATTCGCACACTAACTAAATCCCACAAAACTCTTACCTTGGCGATTTTTTCGTATTCGTTTTGCTTGAAGAATCTGCTTTTTGCACTCAGCAATTTTTTCATGTGCTCCAGCAATGCTACATTCTATAGAAAAAGGTTTTTTAAAGATAGTTGTAACATCTATAATCTCCATCCATTTTCAAATTTAAAATGTGTTTTTAAATTAAGTTCCATTGCTAATAAAATAGATGCTGACATTTTTTAAAAAAATTGTAAAGTACTATATCATATTAAAATACATTTTTGTAACTGATTTTACTATATTTTTTCTATTAATATTGTTATTGTCATTATTTTACTACTAATCAAAGAAAAATACCAGCAAGTATTATTTCCCTTAGGCCATAAAAATTAAAATTATAGCTAAAGATTAATTAATTTAGGTTTCTTTACCTATTTCTTTGTAAATTTTTTCATAATTTTCCATTTCTCTGAGATTCATATCATATACCAGCAAAGTTTTGCCCATGGAAAATTCACACTGGGACAGTGTACTCAGCATACGTTGGTACTGGCTGTAACTAATAAAAAAGAGAGAAAAACGGAATAAAGATTTTTGCAGATTACCAAAGTTGAACTATTTATAGTGTAGGCAAACATTTGCTAATTAAATTATATAAAGTTCTGAGAGAATCCTTTGCTTTACTTTAAATAATTTAGACTATCTGTCCCTTGTTTTCTTTCCCCAAATATAGTACACTTGAGTTTATAACTGCTTTAGTTAAAAATGCAAAGATGGTATTGTTGTTCCTATCAGTATAAGTTTAATTTAAACAGCTACTTGTTTTAAATACTTTTTTAAATGTTTTGATCAGATTTTTTGTCTTCACAATTCTCACAATTTTTTCACTCTATGTGGTTATTTGTCTATGTGAAAAGCTAATTCAAATGAGGAAAATTTTTCTAATTTAAAAATTATTAAATATGTACAAAACTTTGCAGCAACCTGTTAGCTTATTTAAAAAAAGAACATTTTATTTAGATATTTAAACACATATCTGCTAAAAGTAACTAAATAATGAGCCTGGATTTAATTTTCATTTCTTCTAGTCACTATGCCTTCTACACCTTTTAACAAATATAAAGCAGGCCTCTCCAGAGAATTAAGGCCAGAAAAACCCACTCTTGATTAACCAAGAGTTGACTCAATTGGACATTTAAGGTGGGTGAAAATCTGCAATATTATCAGAACTGTGTATAAAGCCTACACATGAGGACAGTGGTATAGAAACAACAGTGAAAAGATATACCCCTCTTCCTGGGATCCAGAGTTGCACCATTTAATGAAACTTTTCACTAGCAGATTAATTCTGCGATCATCTCCAGCGCCATCTCCATCAATTAGGAGACGCTTCCGTATGACTTCGTCTGGAGGAAAGAACAATGTGAATTAAAAGACCATCTGGCTCTTGTTAATTTCAGAAACAAAAAACAAGTATCACTACTCATTCATTCATCTGAAAGAAAACTAATGAAATGTAAATGTACTCTATGCCACTGAACTGTACACTTAAAAATTGTTAAAATGGTCAATTTTATATTATGTAGGTTTTACTACTATATATATACACACATACATATAAATAAAGCTGAGTATCTATGTGTGTCAGGCACTATCTTAGGGCTGGGGTTACAGCAGTGAAAAGCCCAGCCCTTACAGAACTGTGATTCTACTGCTGGTTTGCTGAGTAGAAATAATTTTCAGGTACCGCCAAGGAAATAAGCTAATAATTCTTGGAGAACTTTATTTGGAAAAATCTGTTCAGACAGAAGGAGGATTGAAGTGCTCATGTCTCTGACTAGTGTGAGGTCCTCTGGTCAAAGGAATAAAAGGAATAGAGGGAAGAGTGAAAGCCTAGGAAACGAGAAGAGAGATGGGTCAAATAAATGGACTCAGTGTTTTTTTTTTTTTAATGTGTAATCTAGTCATTATATATGCAATGTTATTTCCCCAAAAGGGATTTTTTTTTTTAAACAAGTCTGTCTCACTTTTGCTCCAAGGCAAAGAAAAAAAGGAATTAGAAAAGCAGCAGAGATGATTATGATGAGTAAGAAGTGGCCTGGCAGCCCTGAGCTATTCTTCCTGGACAAAATCATTCTGGATCAAAACAACAGAAAGACAATTTGAAACCACATCAAAATATCATTTTCATCAAGAAGAATGGCAAAGAACAAATGACCTGATAATAGAAGTGTTAGCAAGAGTGCTGAGAAACTGCACTTACATACACTGATGGAAAGTAAACCGGTAGGTACACTCTTTGCAGGGCAACTGGGCCAAAACAAACACTATTTAAAAGGCACATTCTAGGAACTCATACTCTAGATACATGTGCACCCATGCACAAAGATAAATGTAAAGGGATGTCCTTAACAGTGCTGTTTGTAGAGGAAAGATTGCAAACGTAAACATTCACCAGGAAGAAACTGCTTAAATTACATAATATTATGCAGCCAAAAGAATAGTGTGGGTGTATATATATAATATTGCCAGAAAAACAAAACAACCCAGATGTTAAGTAAAATGAAAACAAAACAGGTGCAGAACACACAGCTTGTTGCCATTTGTGTAGAAATGGAGGAGGGCTTGGTGTGTTTGTGTTCACACATCACACATGCGGTATGCTTTTTTATTCACAGAGTATCTTTGGGAGAATATACAAGAAACTGGTAATACTGATCGTTTCTGGTAAGAGATGACAAAGGATGAGAAAAGATTTAATTTTCTAAATGGCTTTGTAGAATTGTGTTTGGTTTTTAACATGTGCATGCATTTTTTATAATAACTTAAAGTGTAAATAATTCCTGGAGAGCCTGCCTGATGAATCAACAGCAAAATCTTTAAACAACAGTTCCTGTGTGTGGGCAGCATTCTCGAGGGCAGGTGCAGCTGAGATAAACTGTAGAGGGCAAATGGCTTGTTTTAAAATTTATTCTGTGACATCAGATAAACATTTTAGAATTGGGTTTTGTTCTGAGTCATGGCTTTGATAGGCTGCTTACAGATTCATCAGGTGTTTTAATTTTACACTTTAAAATACCAACTAATGCTTTGTTTTTAACCACCAACAATGCTATTTGAGGAGATGGAGACAAAACACAGTACTTGAAGAGATTAAACTGCAGAAAATGAATTGATTTTTTTAAAAACTATAAACATGTGCCCTGGTGGTATGCTCAGTGGTTAGAGCATTGGCCCACGCACTGAAGGGTCTCAGGTTGGATTCCAGGTCAAGGGCATGTACCTGGGTTGCAGGTACAATCCCAGCCCCGGTCAGGGGGTGTGTGTGGAAGGCAACCAATTGATGTGTCTCTCTCACATTGATATTTCTCTCTCCCTTCTCCTCCCTCCCTTCCACTCCAGAAATCAATGGAAAAAATATCCTGGGGTGAGGATAAACAAACAAACAAACAAACTTTGTTAAAATAAAAGTAAATATACAATAGATAAGCAGTCTGTTGTTCAATTTATTTATTAATATATTTTTTGATTTCAGAGAGGGAGAAGAGATAGAAACATTGATGATGATAGAGAATCATTGATTGGCTGCCTCCTGCACACCTACTACATGGGATGGAGCCCGCAACCCAGGCATGTGCCCTTGACTGGAATTGAACCCAGGACCCTTCAGTCCGCAGGATGACACTCTACCCATTGAACCAAACCAGCTAGGGCTGGTGTTCAATTTATACTGCTCAATTCCTTTGTCAGTCTTCTTATCTCTGCTCTTCCAATTACCTCTCCTCCCACCCCAAACCCCTTCTGCCTCCCAGATGCTTAGACATCCTACTTTATTGAGGATCAGGGATTTCAAATGTAAATGCATTCAGGGAACAGGAAAAAAGGAACAGAGAAATTGGGGAGTGACTACCCTGACTTAGGGGAAGCTATTACCAGAACGAGTTTTTCAAGAGATTTTTAAAAGTTTAGTAACTAACAAAAAATGTTTCAAGCAGATTTTGCAATCATTCCACCTGTATACTTAAAATCTGTGCACTTTTATGTATGTAATTTCCCAATTACAAACATTTTTGAAATATGTTTAAAACACTATAAAGTAAAGGCCTAGTAAACTTGGGGAAGGGTTCATAAGGACCAGTCCTGTTTTGCTCATTCTTCTTCCTCCTAGCCTCTCACTGTGTCTATATTTCTGATGCTCAATAAATATTTTAAAATTGGTTGTGGCACCTGCCTGAGAGCATCTGCCCTCCAAAGAGAGCTTTGTCTCAATAAACCACTAGTAAGTAGCACGCAGTTTCCTTATGTTCAGGTCCACAGCAGAGATTTCTCTTCTTGAACAAAAGACATGAACATTTGATCAATGAGCAGATGCATCTATAGGTACCAGAGTAAGTTCTGAGGATGTGAAAGAAAGCCCGGAGTTCTTTCACTTCAGTTAGGGAAATAACACACACATGATTGCTAATGAGTGACAGACATACAGCAGAAGAAATTAGGATGTGGGCTCCCTTTGGTTTGGGGATTTTAGGAGAAGTGGAATTTGAGCTGCTCTTTTGATATTTAAAAATTATCAACTAAAAAAGCTAAAAGGCATCTATCAAAATTTCAAATAATATATATCCTGTGAATCAATAATCCTAGATATACTTGCACATGTGCAATATGACGTATGTCCATCAACAGGGGACTAATTAAATAAATTTTGGTACAGGAATATGATGAAATACCATGAAACTATAAAAAAGCAAAAAAAATCAATGTACTGATACAAAGAGATCACTTAAGAAAACTTGTTGCAAGAGCAAGGTGAAGAACTGTGTGTTTGGCATGTTTCCTCCATATAAAAATGAAGGGGAATAAGAATATATATTCACATGTGCGTATAGTCACAAAGATACTCTGAAATGATATACAAGGAACTAATAAAAGAGGTTACTGAGAGAGGGGCAGTGTAAGGGGACTAGATGAGCAACAGGCTGTAAAGGGGGAAACATGCTTTTATATCATTTGATTTTTGAGCCATATGCATACTCAAAATCTGTTAGCTGTTATTTGAAAAAGAAAGCTCTGATGTGGTGATGGTATCATAGGTGTTTGCATATGTTCAAACACAACGAATTGTAGACATTAAATATGCACAAGTCTTTATATATTACTTATGCCTCATAAAGCTGTTAGGGAAAAAAGCAAGCAAAGGTCCTTTCCCAAGCCCCACTGCTGTGGGCTGCAGCAGCTGGATCTGGGCAGGACTGCCCAGAACACCAGGGAGGCTGGGAGAGTGAGACAAAGCTCAGGACCAAGCCCATAAAGGCCGCCGGGGGTCAGAATGGGAGTCCACACTAGTCAAGGCCATGCTAGTAGACTTGGACCTTGCTGGTAGGCAACTGGGAGTTTCTAAAGGTTCCTGGGCAGGACTTTCCAGTAGGATTAAGCTGAGGGCAGGGTACAAAGTGGACTACAACTGGGAAAAGGCCACAGGCAGGGAGGTTGGGTGGGGGCTACGGCAGCATGTGCGGTTAGGAGCTGCAATGGCATGAACTGAAGCAGAGATTAGTCACAGGTCTCGGGAGGCAGGTCAGGGCTGAGCAGAGACCTGGTTAGGAACAGGCGAAGGCATGCGGAGGAGTCTGTGTGACCGGTTCTGGGAGCACAGAGGACTCTGACCAGAAAGCCAAGGCCATTTTCTGGCTTCAGTCCTCTCCTTTCTTTTAAGAGCAGAGAGCATTTGCTCACAGCCCAACTTCTGGGCCAGTGTTCTGGTTAGTCCACAGTGTTTACTGTGAGGGTGTGTATGTATGTGAACAATATTTAACTTCACCTGCAAAATGGGAATAAAACTTCGCACTTTGTAGGACTTCTGTGAAACTTTACAGAAATAAAAGTATACAAAAAAGCATAATGCCTGTTCACAGAAGGAAAGCAGGGGAAAAAAAGATATCCTATCTTTATGTTAAATTTAGTCCACAACTTGTATCTCCTAAAAATGGTAAAAAATGAGTAAATGTTGAATATATATCATAGATAGACCAGTATACTCAGAAAGATATATGCTATGCATTTATGCATAAAGTTTTGCCCAGTTAGGATCTCTCACAAATTTGGTTATCTCAAACTTCATATTGCAAGGTTACAACTTTCCTACCTTAAACTGCATGGAAGAGTTGCTGCCTAAAAAATTCTCTGGGGATGAGAATTACTGAAATCCCACATATAAAGCAGAGCACAGCTCCAAGAGCAACAAAATAAAACAAAGGGGTGAGGTGCCAGTTTAAAAACAGGCTCTGTTCTTTCTCAACTTAAAGATGAACTGCTGCTGACAGTTCCCAACACACATGACGTGAGCATTATTATTTTTAATAATACCTCATCAATTAGCTCTAGATTGAACACACCTTAGACATGTTTTGTTTACTATATACATTGACTTCATAAATTATTATCATGCTTGAAGCTCTTTATAAGCAATTTGAATGCTAATACTAATAATTCTGGCGGGCCTTGGCCCACCCTGTAAAAACAATAAAGATGACTTAGAAACTATTTTATTGATATTATCAACATCATTCCTTACTTGTCATAATTACTTTCTTTACTGACTATAAGGATCAACGTCATCTGGAAAGAGCTTTTAAACCAAAATGCTTAACATCTGCCCTGAGAATGGTTTTCTGCTCGACTTTAGGCCTGTAGGAAGATTTCCTACTGCATTTGGTTATATGTTGTACCATAATTATACCTATAAACTTTCTGCTATTGAAATCACTTTAAAATCAGTTATGACACCTGTATGTTGACAAGCAAATATTTTCTCATAAAATTGAGATGCATTTTAGAGCCCTTCCTGTCTTATCTGCCAACCCATATCTAGAAGAAATTACCCATTTTCCACAAACAGAGGCAGGAAGAAATTACTCCTTTATAGTCACTAAACCAACTCTCCGTTTCCAAGCCCTCCGGCCAGGTGACATCGCCATTTTAACTGTGTTCTCATTTTAGTGTGGAAAGACAGTCTCTCATAAACCCAGACGAATACTCCTTTCAAAATCCATAGTTGTTATTCTCCACAGTAGCTATTAAAACCTCGACTACAAAACAACTTTTCAGAACATCTAACAGCAAACATTCAAAAACGAAAGAGGAAAACAATTTGGAAGATGATAATGGTGGCCAACCTCCAAAGCACTGACTTCTTCAGGGACAGGTCCAGGCTTGGTAACTATGGCCAGAACCTCCGGTTAGGACACCTCCACCTGCCCTCAAAAGTGACTCCCCCCACTGGAAGCCCTCACAGCACTGCAACCTCATCTGCTTCAGGAAACAGCAATCCTGGGACCTACCACTGAAGATGAGCATTTCCTTTAGAAGGCAAGTTAAATTTAGCAGGGAATATTGCAGGCATGCAAACCCACCGCTGGCTTTTTCCAGCCAGGTGTTCCTAAACCCTCTGAATCCAAACTGAAAACCACAGGAAGGGATAATAATTTCAGACAGGATTACAGCGAAAAACAGCTGGCATCAGGGCAATGTAGTAATATGTGTCAAAATTAAAAATACATATAGCCTATGATCTGTACTGCATTCTAAAAATTATTCCTACAAGTGTGCAAAGACATCTATACAAACAGTTCCACTGTAACACTATTTGGTAAGAGCAAAAACCTGAAAATAGCTAAATAGATTTTTAAAAAGCTGTGGAACATTTATACAATGAAATACTACTTGGCCGTACAAAAGAAGGAAATCTTACCCTTTGTGACAGCATGAATGGACCTGGAGAGCATTATGCTAAGTGAAATAATGTTGGGGTCCAGCCCCAGCAGGTCCAGGGGTTCCCAAAGGTGTGGACAGAGTCAGCGAGGAATGACACGGAGGCAGTGTTCAGTTGATCAGCATAGCCAGGTTCTCTCATTATTCTCCTGTTACATCTGTATTTATACCACTTGATTTTAACCCTATCCATTCTATTCCAAAGGTTAGGGCGTTTGTTATCTCCATTCCAAGGTCACTACTCTATTGTTCTGTTAAGCTACAAGGAAGTAACTGAAGGAGATTATCCTAAGTAAAGATTATTCGTGATTGTTCGTAGTTAAAGTGACTAACTGGCACTTAGTTAAGGGATTTTATTCTCTTCCTTAGTCCTGTTAATCCCTAACTCCAGGGAAAAATCCCCACCTGGGGAAACAACCTTTCTCGGGGAGGTGGTCCTGTTTAAAACACATAGCGCTAAGAGGGGGAGCAAACATATGCCATATACGCCAGGTCCCTTGAAACATAAGCTGTGCAGATGTTTCTTCCCTACAGCGACTGTGTCAAGCAGCAAGGGTGGACCGGCTTCCGGCAAAATAAGCCAGTCAGAGAAAGACAAGTACCACATGATTTCAGTCCGGCCAAAATGAACTAACAAGCAAAACAGTGACAGATGCATAGAGAGCAGGCTGACAACTGTCAGGTAGGGGAATGTCTGGGGGGGATGGGTTGAGCAAAAAAGAAAAAACTCATAGACACAGACAACAGTGAGGTGACTGCCTGGACAGGAGTGGGGATGAGGGTGGAGGGGTAGAGGGAGGAGGATATAGTGGGAATAAATGGTGATGGACGGAGACTTGACTTGGGATGGTAAACATACAATACAGTGTACTGATGATATGATGTTAGAACTGTGCATCTGAAACCTGTATAATTTTGTTAACCAGTGTCACCCCAATAAATTAATAAATAGAATGAAATACTACACATTGATACAAAAGAATAAGGAAGGAAAAGTTCCAAGCTCTATCATTAATTGCAGAAGTATAATATAGAAGAGGGTGGAAACACCTGTATAAAACATTTTGGCATATTAACAAATACATAATGCTTGTAATACGCTAGGAATTGTTCTAAGTGCTTTTCACATAAAAACACATTTAATCTGCATAATAGTCCTATAAAACATATTATTACCCTTATTTTACAGATACAGGTAAAAAGACATTTTTATTTGCCCAAATTAAATGTCACAGGAAGTAAGGAGTAGAGCTGGGACTCAAACTCAAGAGTCTGCACCAGAGAAGGTGCTTTTCACTTTTTATGAGCATTTAAATATCATTCTGGAAGGGCACACAATAGAGTTTATAGCGATGACCTTTGGGCAGCGGGATTAGTAATGGAAGGTGAGTAGAGGAAGGTGTCACATTTCTTCCTGAATTTTGTGATTTAAAAAAAATATCAACAGTGGTTAACAGGTAGTAAGCTTAATGGTATATTGAGGTATTTTCCTTAATTTTTTCTGCATTAAAAAAGTTCTAATCAATGTTCTTTAATAAATCTATGATGTGTTAACAAGAAGAAAGCTGGTTTGCCCTGAGCTGTTAACAAGAGAGACCAAGGCTATGTAAAAACAATGCGTGTACCGATTCTTGTTAAATTTATCATTAGCTCCTCGCTGCTCAGGAGTTATTAAGCTGACAGAGGTATATTCCATTGTGTTTGATTCCTTATAGTAAAATAACACTTAGCCCTCCTCCCCCTTTTCAAGAAGCTTAAAATCATTAAAAACAATTTTTAAGGCCAACACTATTAAGAAGACACAAAAATGGCAGGTGGAAAAACAATAAGATAATTTGATTCCTTTATGTAAATACTGATCTCTTGTGAGATACTTAGGACCAGTCTAAATAAATTGCTGATGCCAAAGTAAATTACTTAAACCAAAATTAAATTTTTAAAAAATAAAAATATTGTTGAGGTCTTTTATTTTTCTCTAGATTTACTTAAATATTTACAGTACAGTACTAATAAAGTCAAGGTTGAAATTCCAATCTTGCTTTGAGAAACCATCCATATTGGCTAAAGAAACATTATTTAATAGTTGAACTGCAGCCCTAACCCTTGGGCTGGGGCCATAGCCAAGGGAACAAGGGGGCAAATTCATTGGCGCTAGTGAAACGCAAAAAAACAAAAAACAAAAACCCTGAGCTCACTAATGTCTAATTAACATTAGATTAGCAACTGAAATAGAAACAGCAGCAGCAGACACTTATACAGTGTTTATACACTCCTACTTGATGATGAAACATCTTGTTTGATTCCGTTCACTCTGAAAAGTGTCCTGCTCTGGACAATAAAATAAATGGTCACTGAACTTCAAAGTGCTTTACATACAGTATCACACTTCATCCTTGAAACAACCCTCTAGAGCAGTGGTTCTCAACCTTCTGGCCCTTTAAATACAGTTCCTCATGTTGTGACCCAACCATAAAATTATTTTCGTTGCTACTTCATAACTGTAATGTTGCTGTTATGAATCGTAATGTAAATATCTGATATGCAGGATGGTCTTAGGCGACCCCTGTGAAAGGGTCGTTCGACCACCAAAGAGGTCGCGACCCACAGGTTGAGAACCGCTGCTCTAGAGTATGTATTATTACCTTCCTTTACAGATCTGTGGTGTCACCTCTGCAGTCATAGGAAAATATAAACAATTACATTAGAAAGTCATAGTACAGGTCCATTATTTTGTCACATTGTTCTGAGGCATATTTAAAAGGATTATTTCAAATTTTTATAAGCATATATCCATGCATTTGATTTTTTTTAAAAAGACCACTAAACTGTCAAAGCCAATAAGCTCTATTAAATGCAAAGTACAGACACATCCAGCACCCCTCCCCCCCCTTCATCTCCCATCTGTTGCTCTGGCATATCAATATATCTACCTAATGTTCTCTGTACTGCAAAAGGGCTTCTGAAATGATTTCTATTAGGGTACTAACACTGTTTACCACCCTTTAAATTAACACATACAAAATACAAACTGTTAACATAGCTTAAATTAGCAGTGGTAACATCTAAACTGCTTTCCAGTTAGCCAAAATGTTGGAGTGCAACAGGGGAGAGAGAATGGCCTTGCCAATAACTGGCTATGTGACACTAAGTCACTGATTGCACAAGACCTCCATTTTTCCATCTATAAAATTACTGTGTTGGTGATAATATCCATAGTTCAGTATCTATAGATAATATGGGATTTCTCTCCTTCCCTCTGAGGCAGGGCAGTTCCTCAAATTAATCCTTGTGTTGGGTGCAGGACATACAGAGCTTGTCCTCCAGGAGGTCTCAGTTCAATCAGATAGGCAGCCCCATATGTAAGGATTACATGCCAGGCATCTCAGAATCAGATTCCTCAGAGACAGACACTGGTACTCCTCCGAGAACTTTTCAGGAAAATGACTGAGCTATGGAAGCCACCCACTTCTCAGTCTTCTCCACTGCCAACACCCTAATCCAAGCCCACCTGTCTCGTCTCTCCCTGCTCCATTTCTGCCTTCCTAGAATGCATTCTCTACACAGCAGCCCAGAATGATCTAAAAGATCTACTAGATCACTAGCTTTTCTGCTTAAAATCCTCCAATCACTTCCAAGTACCCACAGAAGACTTCATCTCCTCTCCATGGCCTGGAAGGCTCATTTACTTTTTCCAGCCTCCTTCTGTGTCACACCCCTCCTGGCCCACCTCCGCCTGGACCCAGCCTCCCTTATTTTCCCTGTGGGGAGAAGAACTTGTTTTCACCTCAGACCTCTGCACTAGCAGTTGCCTCTATCTGGAATACTTTCCCAGAGTCTTCAGAGTTGACCCTGCAGGGCTCACATTAAATGTCACTTTTGAGAGCAGCCATACCTGATCACCCTATTTTACCTAGTTGCTGGCACGCCTTCCCCATTACTCTCTCTTCCATCCGATCTAGTTCATTCTCAGAACTCAATTAACTTCAGAAATTAATTATGTTCTTTTTCAGAAATTACTTATTTACTGACTGATTGCACACAATTGCTTCTCTCTCCCAAGTAAGAGTCAGGCCTTCCTCTGCAGTTTATTGCTGTACCGAGCACCTGCCATCGTGCCGAAAAGGTAAGCAACAGATACTTGTAGGTGTATCACACATCTCTCTCACTTCTGCTTAATTTTTACCAAAATCTCAATGGAAGAAAACCACATTAATGAGAACTGCCTGAAGAAGTTGTAGTTCATTCTTTCCTGCATGTCTACATATCCTTAAAGCAAACAAGCAAAAAAATTTTGCTCTGAACCTGGTCAGTTTGCTCAGTGGTACAGAGTCAGCCTGAGGACCAAGGGGTCCCAGGTTTGATTCCAGGTCAAGGGCATGTATCTTGGTTGCCAGCTTGATCTCTGTCCCAGTCAGCTTTTGTGCTGGAGGCAACCAGTTGATGTGTCTCTCCCACATCAATGTTTGTTTCTTTCTCTCTTTCTCTCTCTCTCTCTCTCTCTCTCTCTCTCTCTCTCTTTCTCTTCTTTCTCCTCCTTCTTTCTCTCTTCTACTCTCTAAAAGTCAATGGAAAAGTATCCTCAAGTGAGGATTAAAAAAAATTTTTTTTTGCTCTCAATTAAGGCAGACCAGCAAAGCTATTTGCCTAAACCACACAGTCTATTGGCTTTAGAATGCTTTCTAACTTATGATTTAGCCTTCTTTGACCTAATAGTGATGTGTTAAGAAACAGCCCAGCCGAAACCGGTTTGGCTCAGTGGATAGAGCGTCGGCCTGCGGACTCAAGGGTCCCGGGTTCGATTCCGGTCAAGGGCATGTACCTGGGTTGCGGGCACATCCCCAGTGGGAGATGTGCAGGAGGCAGCTGATCGATGTTTCTCTCGCATCGATGTTTCTAACTCTATATCTCTCTCCCTTCCTCTCTGTAAAAAATCAATAAAATATATTAAAAAAAAAAAAAAAGAAACAGCCCAATGATCTTCAGTGCTAAAAAGAAAGTTGATGATCTGACACTGGCTTTTCTCTATAAGCACCCCAAAGCCCTTTCTCCAGTGTCTAAATCACAAAAACGGCTTGTCTTGGTTATCTAATGCTGCCTTCTCTCATAGACACTAGCTCACAGAATGGACCAGCTCTTGGTATGAACTGCTAGGGAAACAAGAGCCACTGTCACTTTCTTCTACTAGTAAATATAGCAGACTTTACCCTAGCATTTTGAGGATCACCCTCACTTGTAACTTCTTGGTTTTCCTGGTCTCCATGTTCTTTCTGCCCTGCTTCCTCACCCATTCATTTTATGTTTACTCATTATGGTAAGTTGCCTTAAATATTTTCTAGAATAAGCTAAATACGTTAAGTATTAAGGGCTACCGCAGCAATATACATGAAATAACATGGTTACAGGTGAAAGATTAACTGGTTCTAGGAAAGACAAAAGGGGACAGATGAGGTAGGTCTTGAAGAATATTCGGGCTATCTCCAAGCAGAGAAGGGCAACCGTGAGATGAGAGGGAAAAGGCACAGTTCTCATCTAAGGAAAGTGGAGAAGAGATGAGCAAACCAGCTCTTACACTTAATACTATTTACTGAACATTATGTATCAGACTCAGTGCAAAGCACTTTATGACTTTTATTGCATTTAATCCTACGTTTTACTATTATGCCCATCCAAAGAATGAAACCGAGGCTCAGAGAGGTTAATTAACCTGCACAAGGTCAGACAACTTGCAAGTGGTGGTGCCGATGGCCTCTCAGGATGTAGGGGGCACTTGACTGCAGTCAGTAACTTTACTAGAACTCATCTGCCCTTCTCATCTCCTGACAAAACCTCTCTCTCCTTTGAAGTTCTCTTCCTCAATAGAGAAGTAGCACTAACAAGCATAGTCACTCAACTCAGACACCTGGGATAATCCTTGATCCTTCCCCTCATCCACTCAATCATTGAAGTCCTGACATTGCCCCTCATAAATCTCTCTCCCCCGGTCCACTCCTCTGCATTCCCTCTTCACTGGAGCCCCCATTAGCTCGTATTAGGACCACAGCAGTAGTAGCTGAGACATTAATCAGAATGGTGAAGGGCAAGAACTCTGGAGCCATTCTGCCTGGTTTTGAGCCCAGGCTCTAGACCAGGGGTGGGGAGCATCCGGCCCACAGGCCCTATAAAGGCCTGCAAAATCATTTGGTCTGGCCCTGTCAAAGCATTAGGGGTGAGTTAATTACATGTTTGACCAAACACAGCAGGCTAATTTTTAAGTTGATAATTTTGTATGGCCCATGAATGATGTTATAAATATACAAACAGCCCTTGGCAGAGAAAAGGTTCCCCACCCCTGCTCTAGACCAGTGATGGCGAACCTATGACACGCGTGTCAGGGGTGACACGCGAACTCATTTTGGTTGATTTTTCTTTGTTAAATGGCATTTAAATATATAAAATAAACATCAAAAATATAAGTCTTTGTTTTACTATGGTTGCAAATATCAAAAAATTTCTCTATGTGACACGGCACCAGAGTTAGTTAGGGTTTTTCAAAATGCTGGCACGCTGAGCTCAAAAGGTTCGCCATCATTGCTCTAGACCTTACTACCCGTGCAACCTTGGGTAGTTACTTAACATCTTTGTGTCCCCTTTTCATGTGTAAAGTGGGATAATTAGAACACTGTTTGACATACAATAAATGTCATGTAAATGTTAGAGATTGGGGCGGGGGACTTAACTCCTCACTTTCCCTTTTCTCATCAGTCTTCACATAGCAGAGTGTAGTGGTGTTTTTTATTTTTAATGCAAATCTGATCACATGGGACTTTTCATAGTTTCCCATTGCCCTCAGAAATCTCTGGCTCTTAGCTTTCTAAATTCTAGCCAATATTTGTCATCTTCGAGCTGTTCCAACACTTTGGGGCCTTTGCACAAGTCATTCCCCCTGGAACACCAGCCCATGTATTTATAAGGGGATTAAGGGTAACTTTTTCAGGGAGGCTTTCTGATCTCTAAGAATGAATAAAGAAATCTTTGTTACATGCTTCTACAGTTCCCAACCTGGTCCTTCCCCTATGGTAACAGTTGCCACACTTAAAACTAATTATAATTATCGAACGTGTCTTTCCCACCAGCCTGTAACCTCATAGGGCAAAAGGTCCCCCCTGTTGGTTCTGGGCTATAATCCCAAAGCCTAGCCCAGGTGGAATGAATGTCTACTGAATCAATGAAACTGGAATGAAGCAAACTTACCATTACCCATGAAGTACCTGGATCTTTGAGATCTCCCCACCGCCTCTCACTATGCTTTATCATACCCACAAATTTGTGTCTATTACTTTCTTCCCACTGCCTGGTCCCTGGAGACCCTGTCTACCCCCAACTCTTCAGAAGTGTCTTCTCCACAGATATCTATGACTACTAGTCACTCTCTCTCCAAAGGGACCAGGCACCCCTAGATGTCCCCTTCCCAGATGTCAGAGGACTTCCTTCCTCCTTCACTGGATACCTTCTGAGGTCCTCCCTCCAGTTGCCCATCGTGCCTGCCCACCTTCCTCAAGGCCTCAAGCTGTTTTATTTCTGCTCAGTGCAGAGACCCCCCTCTGAGTCCCTCTTCAAATCGGTCACCTTCCTCAATGGCCCTCACAACTCTCCATGAACCCAGCCTCTACCTCGTCCGGCCTTCCTTCCAGCAAAGCACCCACCCAAGCCAAACACACTCAAATCTCTTATGGTCCTGATGCACCCTAGGTGGCCCCAACCCTCTACACCCTGTCCGCATCCACTCCTTGCACCCTGTCCCGCCCCCCGCCCCCCAGTCCAGGGCCAGTCCGGACCTCACTGCGCTGGAGCCCGCGGGGGCTTGCGTTCCTCCCCGACTCCTCCAGGGGTCACCCTGCGGCGCCG
>NW_005366456.1:588132-588456 GCF_000412655.1 Myotis brandtii | reverse complement strand
GGCGCTGACCGGGGATGGCGTGCCTTTATTTATTTATTTAGCATTCACTTATTTATTTGTCATTTACGTATTTATCTATTTATCATTTACTTATTTTTCTCTTGGATTAAAAAAAAAGCCTCTGTGCCTGTCCCATCTTAAGGGGAAGTTGAAAGTGAAGGGGGGGGCGGTGCTTCATGGGAAACGTCGCCTCGCGTGTCGAGTTACATGTTTCCGGGGCCCCCTGCGGAGTCCGGGGGCATCGCTCCCCAAAAGTCACTTCGATTCCATGTCGGCGAGTTTTTGGCCAAGGGCAGCCTTGCGGCGGTGAGCGGCGCCCCCGGA
>NW_005366456.1:585575-587541 GCF_000412655.1 Myotis brandtii | reverse complement strand
TGGAGCCCTTCTATGGGATGGAGCCCTTCTGGGGGATGGAGCCCTTCTATGGGATGGAGCCCTTCTGGGGGGTGGAGCACTTCTGGGGGGTGGAGCCCTTCTGGGGGAGGGAGCCCTTCTATGGGATGGAGCCCTTCTGGGGGATGGAGCCCTTCTATGGGATGGAGCCCTTCTGGGGGATGGAGCCCTTCTATGGGATGGAGCCCTTCTGGGGGATGGAGCCCTTCTATGGGATGGAGCCCTTCTGGGGGATGGAGCCCTTCTATGGGATGGAGCCCTTCTGGGGGATGGAGCCCTTCTATGGGATGGAGCCCTTCTGGGGGATGGAGCCCTTCTATGGGATGGAGCCCTTCTGGGGGATGGAGCCCTTCTATGGGATGGAGCCCTTCTGGGGGGTGGAGCACTTCTGGGGGGTGGAGCCCTTCTGGGGGAGGGAGCCCTTCTATGGGATGGAGCCCTTCTGGGGGATGGAGCCCTTCTATGGGATGGAGCCCTTCTGGGGGATGGAGCCCTTCTATGGGATGGAGCCCTTCTGGGGGATGGAGCCCTTCTATGGGATGGAGCCCTTCTGGGGGATGGAGCCCTTCTATGGGATGGAGCCCTTCTGGGGGATGGAGCCCTTCTATGGGATGGAGCCCTTCTGGGGGATGGAGCCCTTCTATGGGATGGAGCCCTTCTGGGGGATGGAGCCCTTCTATGGGATGGAGCCCTTCTGGGGGATGGAGCCCTTCTATGGGATGGAGCCCTTCTGGGGGATGGAGCCCTTCTATGGGATGGAGCCCTTCTGGGGGATGGAGCCCTTCTATGGGATGGAGCCCTTCTGGGGGATGGAGCCCTTCTATGGGATGGAGCCCTTCTGGGGGGTGGAGCACTTCTGGGGGGTGGAGCCCTTCTGGGGGAGGGAGCCCTATGGGATGGAGGAGCCCTTCTGGGGGATGGAGCCCTTCTATGGGATGGAGCCCTTCTGGGGGATGGAGCCCTTCTATGGGATGGAGCCCTTCTGGGGGATGGAGCCCTTCTATGGGATGGAGCCCTTCTGGGGGATGGAGCCCTTCTATGGGATGGAGCCCTTCTGGGGGATGGAGCCCTTCTATGGGATGGAGCCCTTCTGGGGGATGGAGCCCTTCTATGGGATGGAGCCCTTCTGGGGGATGGAGCCCTTCTGGGGGATGGAGCCCTTCTGGGGGCTGGAGCCCTTCTATGGGATGGAGCCCTTCTGGGGGATGGAGCCCTTCTGGGGGATCCCGTGTCCTCGCCACGGTGGGGTTCATCCTCCAGCTTCTCCCAGGTCCCAAAGGGCAGAGTTCATGCAGACGTGTGACCGGGAAGTGGGCTTAATTGGACCTCTAGTTAGAAACCAGCACGTGGAAGATTGTCCTCGTCGCTATCAGGTCGCAACTTGAGTAACCCTCTTGAGCAGGCCTCTGAAGGATGAGCGCCTTTGCTTTTTGGCTCAGGGGACATGGGAAGTGTGAGGATTTCTGAGGCCTAACTGCCCCTCCCCCGGGTGTGGGACTCCCCTGGTGTTGAGATCCTATTGGCCTACACACTGGCTGCCATGTGCCTCCATCCCCTGCTCATGGTCTTGGTTTTCAGAAGGAGGGAAGACTCTGATCAAAACAATTACAGTGGGGCCTTGACTTACGAGTTTAATTCGTTCCATGACGGAGCTCTAACTCAAATTACTATGTCAAATCAATTTTCACCATTACAATGAATTGAAATGCCATTAATCTGTTCCGGACACCCAAAAAACACTGCAATTGTTTTGTTAAATGTTTTTAAATAAGAAAAATGTATTTAAAAATAACGAATCTACACTAATAAAAGAGAAACATGGTAATTGGCGTACGACCGATACCCTTTTCATTGGCTAATCAGTGAGTATATGCAAATTAACTGTCAGCCAAGATGGCGGCCGGCAGCCAGGCACTGAAGCGAGCAGGGAGGCTTGCTTGCTGCAGAC
>NW_005366456.1:579365-584157 GCF_000412655.1 Myotis brandtii | reverse complement strand
GATTGGGCCATTGGGCCTGCCCTCTGCCACCCGGGAGCAGGCCTAAGCCAGCAGGTCGTTATCTCCCGAGGGGTCCCAGAGGGCACAGGCCCCGAGTGCACAAATTTTTGTGCACCGGGCCTCTAGTATTGTATAAAAACACAACTAAGAGCTAACCGCTTAAAGTGAACGAGTGAGACAGAGTGAGACACATGATGCTGGGCTGATGTTGTGGTGTTCACTGTGACGTTTGCTGCGCCAACTAGCGGTGGGGTATCTGAAGCTGGCTCGTAACCCGAATTTTAGAATTTTAGCTCGCAACTCAAAGCAAAAAATCGGCCGAGAGATGGCTGGTATCTCGAAAAACTCGTTAGTCGGGACACTCATAAGTCAAGGCCCCACCGTACTTTAAATCTTAAGGGCCTCAGGGGCAGGCGGGGCTCAGTGGTTGAGCTTCGACCTATGAACCAGGTCAGGGTTCGAGTCCTGGTTCAATTCCCGGTCAGGGCACGTGCCCAGGTTGCCCGGCTGGATTCCTAGTGTGGGGCATGCTGGAGGCAGCCGACCAAGCATTCTCTCTCATCATTGATGTTTCTGTCTCTCTCTCTTTCTCCCTTCCTCTCTGAGTCAATAAAAAACATATTAAATCCTAAGTACTAAAAATTTTAACTTGAAAGTATCAATTGATTATCTGTCAATACCAAGTGGCACTTTTGATCATGATGTTGACTTTGAAACAGTATGTAGTGATTTTAAATAATCATTAGCCCTGGCAGGGTACCTCAGAGCATAGTCTCAATAGCCAAGGTTGTGGGTTCAATCTGGGCATATACAAAAAGCAATCAATGAATGCATAAATAAGTGGAACAACAAATTCTCTCTCTCTCTCTCTCTCTCTCTCTCTCTTTCTCTCTCCTTCTCTCCCTCTCTCCCTCTCTCCCTCTCCCCCTCTCCCCCTCTCCCCCTTCCGTCCTTTTTTCCCTCCCTCCCTCTCTTCCTATCTCTGAAAACAGTAATCTAAAAAAAACTTTAATGTTGTTTATAGACAAGTATCACTGCCCCTTGCAACTGTTAAATTTTCAGGAGACATTCTATTCATAGATGGAATTCTGGCTGCTTTTGTCAGTTCCTTTTGTAACTTACAACTTTGTTGGACAGCTCTAGAAGTGTTCTAAAGTAGTAAGACCAAGAGAGATTGGAAAAACTTTAAAGTTTGAGATATACCTGAAAATAAACATTTCTGAAGATTCTTTACTCAAGTGGTGGGTAACATCAAAATTTGAGCCTTTATGAACTTTTAAAAATCTGCTTTGTCAGCCATATAATTTAACTTCCAGTTGCACTGACAGATCTATTTGCTGGACATTTAAGAATTATTTTAATGGACTTTTCTCCATATCATATATAGTGAAAGAATATCTTTAGGTGAATATTAGGAATGGTCTCTTTTGTGTGTAATCAATTAAACTGTTAAAGTGGGAAGGACTCAAGCTCTAGGCCATACTAACATTTCTTTCTTTTCTAGCAATATCTCAGAGCAGAAGGAAGTAGCAAATTTTAAGCTCTGACAAACTGATTTGGACTTTAGACTTATATGACCTTAGATTTGGTGATTTACTCAAGTCATTCGATTCCTGGATTCTTTGAGACTACAAGCGTCCAGCTGAGAAAGTTTGAATGTTTATTTAATTTTAGCGTTCTACAACTATAATGGGTGATGAGAGAACTCTTTGAAATGATGTAGGCATTTCTATAATATTAGAGGCCCAATGCACGAATTCATGCACCAGTGGGGTCCCTCGGCCTGGCCTGCAGGATCGGGCTGAAGGCGGCTCTCTGACATCCCCTGAGGGGTCCCGGATTGCGAGATGGTGCAGGCCAGGCCGCGGGACCCCACTGGTGCATGATTGAGGGGCCCTGGAGAGACGCAGGCGGTTGGCCAGCTGGGGAGGGACTGCGGGAGGCCTCCAGGGTGTGTCCGGCCTGTCTCACTCAGTCCTGATTGGCCGGACCCCAGCAGCAGGCTAACCTACGGGGCAGAACATCTGCCCCTGGTGATCAGTGCACGTCATAGCAAGCAGTTGAGCGGCCTTAGCATATCATTAGCATATTACGCTTTGATTGGTTGAATGGACGACTGGACACTTAGCATATTAGGGTTTTATTATATAGGATACTTTTAAAGCAAGGGTTATCCTGGGGTCTGTGGACTTCTAGGGGTCCATTAATAGGCTTCAAGAGATTCCTGAACCTCCTATTGTGATCCAAACGTTTTGTGTATGTGTATTTTTCTAGGGGAAGGGCCTATAGTTTTGTTATAAAAGAGGTGTAGGTCCCCCCAAAATTATATATATATATATATATTAAATAAAATGGGAGTTAGAATAATTCTAGAAAAAGATAGGAAAAAGTAGATATTTGTGTTCAGTACTTGCCTTGTATTTATTTTTTTGTCTTTTTTAATCCTCACCCAAGGATATGTTTTTATTGATTAGAGAGGGAGTGGGGGGAGAGAGAGAGAGAGAGAGAGAGAAACATCAATGTGAGAGAGAAACATGGATTAGTTGCCTCCTGTACCCACCCTGACCTGGGATTGAACCCACAACCTGGGTACGTGTCCTGACCAGGAACCAAACCCACAACCCTTCAGTGCACAGGGAGACACTCCAACCAACTGAGCCACACTGGCCAGGGCAATACATTCCTTTTAAAATTTCCTTTAGCCTAGTCATGTGGTCTTAGAGGCGCAAAAATGCTCTTCCATTTTGTTCCCACAGCAAAGTGCGGCCTGTTAGTTGATAAACCACACAATAAAGGGCTTGACATGCTATCTTGAGTGCATTGTGGATGTATTTAAAAATTTAGAACAGAATGATTGATGGTCTGTAAAGCAGAGATTTGAGCTTGACTACCAGCCCCTGGAGCAAACATTTCATTCAGATCCACTCTTACTCTCCAGCACATCTGAAATTTGACTGGGAGGTAATCGTTCTAGAAAATGTGTTTGTACCTTGGCAAGACAGCAGGGCATGATGGGAAAAACACAGATTCTGAGTTAAAACAGACAAGTTCAAGCCTGGGTTCTTCCATTTACTGTAGCTACTTACCTTGCCTGACTCTCTAGTTTCTCATCTGGATAAAGCTTACTTGGTAGAGATGTTGGGAGACTGGCCTGGAGGTTCCAGTATAAAACTCTGAGCCCTCATTGCCTCACAGGAAGGACTTGGAAGCTAGATGTGGGTAACCATTAATGAACATCTGAGGGAACATGTATAAACATGGTATGTGGTACTGATGTACATTGTTTTCAAACAAATGTAGAAATATTAACATTGAGACTTTAAAAAGCAAGTTTTCAAAAATGAGTTAGGGTTTACTTGTTCTTATATTGTGGACATTTGTGGGAAAGTTGAAGGAAAATTGTGGTGCAGTTGACAAAGCTGAGGTCATGGGTGCTGGGCAGAAAGAAACAATAGCCATCCACCAGCATACAGCTCTCTCTTTGGGTGAGATTTCCATTTAAGTTTTGCTCTTCACTTGTAATTTAAATGAAGAATCTAAATTTAAAAACCACACATGTATTTTCTAGTCCATCACTTCTAAAAAGGTTTGCTCACCTCCCCTCCTCTATGGGACCCTCACAGGTACTCCAGGGATTTTATTAGTGTAAGTTATAACTATAATTTCACCTGTCTAATTCTGATAGGTTTAAAAGGCCTCCACAATTGGGTACCTGTGTCAGTTTTTCTCAGCAGGGAAAAGAATATGGAAGAACTGAATTGTATAGGGTTTTAAGAGTAAAAAGTGAGTCATATAAATAGAATGCTTACAATATTATTGCCATAAAAATATAACTTGCTTCTGTTTCCCTTTTCCGTTCATCTATTCATGGTGAGCATGCATGCCTTCTGCTTTCAAGTGGGGCAGTGGTTATGAACACAGCGTTAGACTCCTGAGTTTAGACAGCCTGGTTTGACTTCTATTTCCTGAGCTTTCTGGTTGTGTTCAACTTGAGCCAGTCAGCCTTGCTGACTCTGGAAGAGATGACCTTAAATGAGATAATAAGTACAAAAGGCTTTGCTCGGTTTTAGGCTCCTAGTAAATGCTCAGAGATGGTAGCCATTTTGAGATAGTTTCATTCTCATTTTTAGAAGAAGACAGCTAATAATTCTTTCAAAGAGAAAATTTTTAATTATACTCATTCCTATTAAACCTTCTGGGACCATCCTACTTTCAACTCAGAAAAGCCTTTCACATTTTTCTGATTTCCATGGGTGGGTACCCTTGCCTTATAGGACCCATTAGACCTGTCCAGTGTAAACATTTGGGTTGAATTCTGGGTTAGGCTATCAGGTTATATGTCAATTCTGGGTGTGTCAGGGGGCAAACCAACAAAACAATGTGACTTTATGGCCCGGAACAGAGGTCGGCAAACTTTCTGTAAAGGAAAAGATAGTAACTGTTTTCAACTTTGCAAGCCACCCAGATCTCTAACCACTGAACACGCCGGCCAGGGCACCTGTGGATTTTATTTGTTGCTAAAAAAACCTCTCACCTTGCCCAATTTTCCATGGAGCTCAATTCTGCCAGTGTGTCTAGAAAGCAGCCATAAGCATAAGGGAATGGGCATTGTGGACACTAACGTTTGAGTTTCATGAAATTTTTATATGCATGAAATGTTTTTATTTTTTCAACCATTTAAAAATGTAAATACTCATGGTATGAATGGGCAGCAGCTGGATTTGATCCATAGTCTGTAGTTTGCCTGGAAGACCCTTTAAGTCCTATAGGTTTGTGGCATTACCAAGCAACA
>NW_005366456.1:567452-579301 GCF_000412655.1 Myotis brandtii | reverse complement strand
AACACTGCTATTTGCCACTTCAAGTATTCCATGCATAATCTAATGCCCCATCTCCCCCATTAGGATAAAACTCCAGTACAGCGGTTCTCAAACTGTGGGTCTCGACCCCTTTGGGGGTTGAACGACCCTTTCACAGGGGTCGCCTAAGACCATCGGAAAACACATATATAATTACATATTGTTTTCGTGATTAATCACTATGCTTTAATGATGTTCCATTTGTAACAATGAAACATCCTGCATATCAGATATTTACATTAGGATTCATAACAGTAGCAAAATTACAGTTATTGAAGTAGCAACGAAAATAATTTTATGGTTGGGGGTCACCACAACATGAGGAACTGTATTAAAGGGTCGCAGCATTAGGAAGGTTGAGAACCACTGCTCCAGTAGGTTAGTTTTTAGTTACAGTGTGTGGTCTTCCCTTCTTAGCACATGCATTATACTGTATCACAAGTGAATTTTATTTATTTTTTTAATCCTCACTTGATGTTTTTTCCATTGATTTTTCAGAGAGTGGAAAGGAGTGGGAATAGAGAAGTGGGGGTTGGGGGAGGGAGAGAGAAACATCGATATGAGAGAGACACATCAATTAGTTGCCTCCCTCACACTCCTTGACCTGGACCAGGAATAAAACCTGCAATCCAGATATGTGCCCTTGACTGTAATTGAACTGGAGATCCTTTAGTACAGTGATGGCGAACCTTTTGAGCTCGGCGTGTCAGCATTTTGAAAAACCCTAACTTAACTCTGGTGCCGTGTCACATATAGAAATTTTTTGATATTTGCAACCATAGTAAAACAAAGATTTATATTTTTGATATTTATTTTATATATTTAAATGCCATTTAACAGAGAAAAATCAACCAAAAAAATGAGTTCATAGGTTCGCCATCACTGCTTTAGTACATAGGCTGATGCTCTAACCACTGAGCATGCCGGCCAGGGCACCTGTGAATTTTATTTATTGCTACAAAAACCTCTCACCTTGCCCAATTTTCCATGGAGCTTGATGACTGAACCCTGTCCTGTGTGATGACTTTGAAGGGAATCAATGCCTTTTGAGCTGCTTCAAGTTCCTTTTATTCTCCCCTTGCCCTGGAGGGGAAGTAATTGATACTAGGCCTTCAGATTGCTAACTAGACACTCCACATTAAGGAAATCTGTATCCGGCTACCCCCAACCCCTTTCTGCATGATGTTTGGTTAAATGAAGCACACAAAGATTCCTCTTGTGCTCTAACCGCTGGAGATCAGCTCCGGGACTGGTGTGTACAGGGCATGTAGATGTATATGTCTGTGTGTAATTTCATCCTCCCATCACTGAAGCACTGAGGGCTGCTGCTTTTGGTTCCACCTTTTCTCTCTCCCCTGACTCATCTCTCTTGGCCATTGTATGGGAGGATGCAGATTTGGTGACCTGGTAATTGCTATAACTGATTGGTATATCCCTTCCTGCTTTTTAACATTCTCAACTAATTTGCTTGTTTTGCAACAAGTATGTTCTTTTTGAAGTTTAACTTTTTAAAACAACAACATTATGCTGAAAATAAAACCACTAGAAGTAATTGGGTATTTTAGATTTTCACCTCCAAATGTAAAGCTAATGTAATATCAGAGGCATGAATCAATATTTTAGCTACTTAAGAATAAATGGCAGTTTTTAAAAAATTTTTTGCCATTTTATCTAGATATTAAAAATGTAAAATATGTTATTACTCTTAACATTAAGGGTTTCCTTCTTTTTAAAAAGGTAAATTTGGTTTCAAAAAATAAAAATAAAATGGTAAACTTAGTAATACTGTATTTTCTGAATAACATTTTGGGCCATAAAATAAAGGCAAGTCATCATCTAGGAATTTATCTTAGAGAAACTGTTGAGCAAGTGTGCTTACTAGTAGGTGTGTGTACCAGACTGCTCACTGCCCAATTTCTTTATAATAGGCAAATATGGAAAGTAATATAAATGCCTATTAATAAAGGATTAAGTCATTTAGGGCCTACTCATACAGTGAAATTCTACGCAGTCTTTAAAAAGGATAATGCAGGGAATATGTATGTATGATTTTTAAGGTGTATATAGAAACCTACAAGAAAGTATCTAAAAGAATATACTACACTGAATAATAGGAACTTATTATTTCTATGTAATAAGATTGTAGGTGATCTTTTTAAAAAATATTTTCCTCAATTTTTAAAATTTAGCATGTGTTTCTTTTATAATCTGGAAAAAATAACAAAGCTATTAAAGTATAAACATAGTAATTGAATACATCCCCTATTTGTGGCTAACTGAGCCCTAATTCCCTTCACTGTCTATGTTCTATTGAATGAGAAATGAAATACACTTTCTCATACCTTTAAAAATGTTTTCTATGTTACTTATAAGAATGCTTTTCAGACTCATCCAGCAGGACAGAAATATTCCAAACAGGACTAAACCACAGACACAGATAAAGTAGTATGTTGTGCCCCATTTCTTGCTGTGGAGGATTTTTCCCCCTGTTGAAAGTCCTATAAAATCAGTGAATTCATATAGATGGAGGCAGTATAGAGTAGTGCTTAAAAGCATGAGCTCTACCACTTCCTGTCTATATTATTTTATCAAGTCAGGGCCTCAGTCTCATCTATAAAATGTGGGTAATACCTGGCTAAGTGGTTATGAAGATTAGAAGGGGCAAGTGCTTAGCAGAGTGCCAGATACTAAACAGTAACTAAGGAGGAAGAAGTGGTGGGAGGGGTAAGGGTACATAATAACAGTAATGGTAGTGATAATATTGGTGATGATAATTATATTAACTGCTAATATGTCCCCCTTCTAGTCATAAGTTTGCATGAGGATAGAGCAGTGATTTTCAACTGGTGTGCCACAAGAATTTTTTTCTTTTCTTTTTTTGTTGCCACAAGAATTTTTAAAACATGCAATACCTGACTACTTAGGGGCACTGATCTCTTTTGCCTTAGATCAGTGGTTCCCAAACTTATTTGGCCTACCGCCCCCTTTCCAGAAAAAATATTACTCAGCCCCTGGAAATTAATTTTTTTAAAATTTTAATAGCAGTTACTCATCACCCCCAAATGCACCTGTGGCCATCACTGCCCCCCTGGATCGCTGCAGCACCTACCAGGGGGCGGTAGCGCCCACTTTGGGAATCACTGCCTTAGATTGTCAGATTAAAAAATGACAACAGCCAACACAATAGCCATCAGATGTGAATGAATCAAAGTGATACTTTTTTTTTGTCAGTAGACTATGTTTTATGGTGTGCTGCAGCATTTTAGTAATTAATTTGTGTGTGCCATAAGATGAAAAAGGTTGAAAATCGCTGAGGTAGAGCCTTGTTTGCCACATTCACCCCTGGGAACCCTCTAACCAAACCAGGTACCTTGACGAAGACAGGTGTGCGGTCTACTTTCACCCAGTCCTGCTCCTTTTACCCTGGTATCTCTGTACACTATATAAAAAAAAGTGTTCAGGGCTAACTACTCCCTGGCATAGAGTTGGTGCTCCATAAATATTTGTTGACTGGAAGGTCACCTAAACAAGCATTTCCTCTTGACAGTGTGTGGTGAATTTTTAAAAGAGGGTTTTGGTCATCTTTGAAGTATATGGAAGAAAATGCCAGGCACAAAAACTGTTAAAGGGAGAATCTGTTTGATTCCTAGTTTTTGAAGGGATCATAGCAATTACTTTCATTTTTCTTCTCTTAGTTACCTTCCATTTCAATTCACCTACGTTTGCACCTGCATTCTTGTGGCATAATCATGATAAATGTAGAACATTTTCACATAAGTTATTTTGGCTTTAGAATATGTCCATACATCCCCAAGAGAGAATTCTGACTGAGATACATTTCAGTGTTTTTATGGAAGTGGAAATATTGACCTGGTCACGAAGAATGAGAAGTGTAACCACATCTGGCTGTGACATAGTTATTTAGCGACATTGAGCTTGGATTTGTTTATAGGAAATTTTGGGAAATGCATGGAATAAAAAAATGTAGAAATAGGACAATTCGTAAAGTATGTTTGTCAGTTTTTGATTGCTAAGTAGCAACAACCCACTCTAAAACTTTGTGGCTTAAAACTGACCGTTTATTTGCTCACAATTAGGTCAGAGCAGTTTCTGAGCTGGTCTTGCCTGGCCTGAGGTCTCCAGTGTGGCTGTTGTCATTTGAAAGCTCCAGTCAGAGCTGGTTGTTCTAGAGACCTGGAGCTGGGGCAGCACTCGAAGCTCCACTTGCTCATCTCCAGCAGCTGGAGCAGATTTTCTCACCTGCAGGCACCTTATTCCAAGAGCTTGAGAGCTGCAAGGCTTCTTGAGGCCTGGGCTTAGAAGTCACAGTGCCATTCTGCCCCTTTCTCTGGTCATGGCAGCCACAGCACCAGCACAGGTTCCAGGGGTTGGAAATAGGCACCACCTCTTGCTGGCGGTGCTGCTGTGTTTCTCAGGGGTCTTGCCTACAGGAAATTGGGTGGGGTGGGGTAAGGGTCATGGTTGCAGCCATCTTTGCAAATAATATGCCCTTTGCTTTTGTTATATTAGCCAAATTTCCCTTGTTTGCTGTGACTGAAAAACTGCTGTGAGGAGTAGTGCTAACTGCTTCCCTGTATTACCTGTTGGGATAATAGCTGTATGAAGTAGGACTATTATTATTCCCATTTTTAAGGTGTGATGAGTGTGCCTTAGGGAGGTGAAGTAACTTGCCCTTCATTTTTACCTAGTTAGGGGCAGATCCTAAAAGTTAGGGAAAGTTTATCCTTCTTAAACCCATGGCTGAAGAAACTTCCATGAGGGAGAAAGAGTGAGAAGTAGAAGGAAGCACGTTTTTAAAATATCTCAATTAAAAAATCCAATATCTTAATATTTTACATGAATTTTATATTCTGTTCCATGATATATCCCTTTGTTTTACTATCAGTTTAATAGTTTAAGTTGCTTGCCAATCAAGTCAAATTTTATCCCCCAAATCCTTGAGAAAATGGATTCTTCTAGACTGGAAGTAATAGCTAATCAGCTAAAGGTCTTTGGTTGTAAGCAGTAGAAACCTCTCCAACGAACTGTTTTTAACCCCACTCTCTACTGAGAGAGTATCTCTCAGGCCCAAATTGGCCCTTGACAGGTGTCTGGTTACCACCTCACCCAGAAAGTGCCTACTGGGGGAGTTGTCATTCCCCAGCTGGGGGAGTGGATGTAGAGCTGGTAAAACCAACACTCGTCCACTCCGGGAACACTGGTGACTGCTAAGTGAGAGTTGCTTGGTGCATTATCTATCACATTTAACATTCCCAACACCCTAATGACCACTGGCTCACTCTTCTCCCTCCCAACCCCACATGCCTCCAAGGGTTTTTAAACCCCAGTTTAAGAAGCACTCTTGTGACTCTATATAGTAAAGAGTCTATACCAGTGATGGCAAACCTTTTGAGCTCGGCGTGTCAGCATTTTGAAAAAACCTAACTTAACTATGGTGCCATGTCACATATAGAAATTTTTTGATATTTGCAACCATAGTAAAACAAAGACTTATATTTTTGATATTTATTTTATATATTTAAATGCCATTTAACAAAGAAAAATCAACCAAAAAAATGAGTTCGCGTGTCAGAGGTGACATAGGTTCACCATCACTGGTCTATACCATCCATTTCCATTTCTACTAATCAGTGCTTAGCATTGTAAGTGTAATAATGTATGCATTTTTTCATGGTAACCTTTTGTATAGCACACACATTTCCCTGAGTTTTAAAGAAAAGCATATGGACTCTAACCATTTATTGGTAGCAGGGTCTCTGTTAAGAACATTTTTACCCAGTGCATGGTGACCCCCTTAGGACACAATGAGATAAATAGGCCCTCGCACTAAACTTCAAACTGCCCTGTATTTGTGCCTCCTTCTGGTGTCTAACTGCTTTCATTGTAGCCTTGCTAATACTTTAAACATTGTAGACCTTATAGCTCATAGACTAAAGGGCCAACTGACATTATATATACAGACTTTACAGTGTAAGTTAAACCATGTTTCAAATGGTGAAATGTGCAAATCCAATGTGATTTTATTCACAGCATTTTCACGTATATACCGTATTTTATTTTATACTCTAATCTTTTGAAGTAAGAGAAGGGCAGATTTCCTCTCATTTTCAGATGAGCGTATGATTTAGGAAAGGCAGGCGGTTCCCTGCTGTATAGGGCTGTTGGCAGGAGAACCTGGGTGCTCTAACTACCCAGGCCATTGCTGGGGGCAGTTCTGCCACAGTAGTTGACCAACTGCACAAGCCCCTTTTCTGGTTTCTCAAGGGTCTGGGCTGAATTGGAGATGGGCGCACCTGTTTGGCCTCTATGACTGTGGGGACATTGGGGTGTGAAGAAGGCATGTAGTAGTCCGCCTTGGTCATTAGCAGCTGCTTTTGTTTTTCTTGGTGTGGACGCCCAGCATCTCTTTTCATTTCCTCGCAGTTACCCACGTTGAGGAGCGACTTATCCCACCTCTGCTAGCAACAATTAGCCGTTTTGAAGTAGCTCTTGGAGCCCTTTAGTCTGGCCTTTTTACTTCTCCATGGTTAATTACCACCTGCGGTGTTTTCATTGCAGTCCCTTGTCCTCTCAACTCTGGACTCTTGGTTTAAATGGTCTGCTCTGTTTTTTTGCTGTTCAGGTCCACCACTTCAAGAGGTTTTGAGAGGAGCACTTGGCATATTTGTTTAATTAGAGTCTCCAGGCAGTTTTCTGTTAACAATAGTGTTGTAGGTTAGGCTTTTTCTCCCCTGCTTTTAAAGGTTCATTGTAGTCTGAACCATCAACTTACTCCTAGTGGTGATGTGGTGTTTCTGTTTGGCCAGACCTTTTGGTAAATAGAGGGATCCCACGCCTTTCCCTAACTTTTGGAACCCTGTCCTAACATTTAACACTAGTTTTTAAATTGTCCTTTTCAATTTGTTTCAGGCACTAATTTCTACAGCTTCTAACCATGTTCTGTTAACACTTAACACTAGTCAAAAAAACTGCCTTCTTTTCTTGCATTTCTAATTTGTCTCATGATCTTATTTTTTTTATTGTTTTATTGCTTAAAGTATTACAAAGAGTATTACATATGTCTTCTTTTTTTCCCGCCCTTAACAATCCCCTGGCCTCCCCTACCCCCCAGTGTCTTATGTCCATCATGATCTTATTTTTGCAGACATTTTGAACTGTTAGAATCCTGAATTTAATCTTGAAAAGAGTGCTAGCAAAATTTTATATTGAAAAATACATACTTGTATTTCTTTATATTCTATTTATTAGTGTCTTTAATGTACTGAACACAAAGGAATTTGTAGTGATCTGGCACATAGCTCCTTTCAGGTGCTCTAGGAGGAGATATTTAAGACTTCATTCCCTATCCCCTCCCCTCTCCACCCTGTTGTAATCATTCTGATAGTTATAAGTATAAATCACTTGGAAATCAAAGTTAGAAAAGAGACCATTTGCTATTACATTAGGACAGCTTAAAAGGAATCACTTGTTCAAATTTATTAGCTTCCTGAAGCTAGTAAAGATGTTTATGGATCCAAGTTTCTCTGTTAATATATTTCAACACTACAAGAAAGTAAATAACACGTGTAGCTATTATAGATTATGAGAAAGGTAGCACCTAGAAAAGATAGTATTTCAGTTTCTGGTCAGAAGTTAGATAACTCTAAACTGCAAAATCAGTGGTCTTAGTAAACAGCAGTCATGAATTGCTAGTAGGCAGGTTCCGTAGTGTGTCTATTGCTTTAGCTAACAGCCAGCAACGATTAGCTTTCTTTTCCAGAGCTCTGGTGTCAAGTATTAATCAACTGTAGACTGGAAAGTTTTTATTGGCTAGCATTTGTAGTGGAAGAAACACCAGTCTGTTTTTTTATCTGTAGTCTCTTAACCCTATAACTGCATATGATATCGTCTGTGTGTTCTTACAAAGAAAAACAGTTCCGTTCCTTTTCATGTGTATTTAGGAGTACTTCAGAGTATGAAAATAGTGGATTTTTGAAGAGTCTAAGTCAGGGGTGGGCAAACTTTTTGACTCGAGGGCCACAATGGGTTCTTAAACTGGACCGGAGGGCCGGAACAAAAGCATGGATGGAGTGTTTGTGTGAACTAATATAAATTCAAAGTAAACATCATTACATAAAAGGGTACGGTCTTTTTTTTTTTTTAGTTTTATTCATTTCAAACGGGCCGGATACGGCCCGTGGGCCGTAGTTTGCCCATGGCTGGTCTAAGTTGTCTCAGTTAAGGTCATGATGTATACCAGAAAAAAATTACATGTTAAATCTAATTTAGCATTCTTGTTTTTCACATTTTGAATGGTTTCTTAAGTTTACAAAAGGTTCATAAAATGATTATACTGTTGAAAATCTTAAAATCCATGAAAGCTATGAAATGTGATTTTGATTTTGAGATTTAAGAATTACATAAATTTATTTCTTATGGAAAACAAATTCCTGAATACTTACAGGGTTCTTGTTCAATAATTTTCCCTGATTGCAAAAATCATAGATAGGTGTTTATAAAACTTTGGAAAATTTCACACATACACAGAAGGAAATAAAAGCTACTTCTACTTCTACTTCCCAGACATACCACGCTTAGCATTTGATGTATATCCACCCAGCTGCTTATAGAGTTCCCCAATAAATTTTGAAATGAATGCTTAGAAGTAAGGGTAAAGAGTGGTAGAAATGGATACATAGTGTGAACTCAGTTTTGTTAATCCCACTGCCTTGCTCAGGTGTTGCCTTCAGGCTGAAGAAAGGGGCTTCCCCGCCAGGATGGAAGAAGAGACCTATCTTTCCCTTTGGCTGCCATGGATGGAGTAGAATAGAACATCGTTTCTGCAGATGGCCGGCCTTTATCAGCCGGTGTCCTTATCTTAGCAACTCTGTCAGCTCTGAATGCCTGCTGGTTGCAGAGGGAGACATTTGAGTTCTTGTTGGGATAGCTTGTTGACATAAGCCACATCAGTTCTTATCAACTCTCTGGAAGAATTCTTTAAATCTGCCCTTGTTCAAAAAGAATGCCCCAATACTCAGAAATGTAGTAACTTCCAGGTTACTTGTGCCAAGTGAAAGCAAGGTGGAGTATTTAGAGACTCCAAGGTGATTTCCAATTAACATCTAACCTTAAATCCAGTCGCCTTGGTAAAAGAAAAATCTGAAGAAGGAGCTCAGAGCAGATTATGGTATAAGCATATGCCAGTCCTCTCCTGTGAAAAAGAAAAGTTAATCTGTTAAAGAGACAGGCAAGGCTGAGCAAAGCAGAATTTTCTCATCCTGCTTATCTTTTACCTAGTGCAGGAGAAAGATTTACCCTGGGATGAAAGAGAGAAAGAAGGAAAGATCATGGGGGTGGCTGGTAACATAAGAGGGCTGGTTCTCTCTCTGTGTGCCTTGGCTAGTGGTAAGCAGATCCTCCGGTCTAACAAAGTAGCTAAGTCAAGTGACACACAGGGCAGCTTCCCCAGGCAGTGATACAACTTATTGGTATCCAGGGTGAAAATACAATGCTGACTTTGATTCCAAGCCCTCAGCGAAAGGAAACCCAGGAAGTAGGAGGAAGTGACATCTCTTGGTAAAGGTTTTATTCTTGACATGTAACAGGCTCCTGCCTAGAGAATTGTCAGTGTCAGCCCCTCCATTCTGCCTTTCAGGAGCGCCTCCTGTGTTCTGTACTGACCAGTTTAAAAGGTGTCATTTTTGCCTGAGAATTCTAAGAGCTTATACGCAGTGCTTGGTGTGAAGGAATTGCTTTGGTAGATGAATAACCATTGCGGTAACTACTCACAGCAAAGGAAGGAGATGGCTGGTTTTTCAAGTCTATGGCTTGAATTCTTAGGTCTGGCGGGAAATAGAGTCCAACGCAGATGGTTCAGGAGACTTTAATGAAGAAATTATTTTCAGAGGAGAGGGCAGAGTTAAGGGAGACAAACTAACAGCAGCGAGAGGCTGCTATTACCTCTAGGTCCAAAGGAGCAAAGAGAAGAAATAGCATTCCTTCCTGGAGTCCAGGGCGAGAGAAGGAGCCTACTGAGAGGAGCTACAGTCCTGGGGGCATTCAGCCACTGACAGGAAATGCAGGCTCCCCCTCGCCCCCCAACAGGAGGATAGAAGCACTATGCCCTTCCCCCACTTCCCTTCCTCTTTGATCTCCGTCCAGTGCCAATGGCCAAACCCACCTGGAAACTTGCCTGCATGAACCCAGTGATGCTACCCATAGAGTTCAGCCTTTGGGGCACAGTGCAGGGCCAGAATGATGGAAAATTGGTCTGGGGGTGAAAAGAGGGATCAAATAGAAAATTACTAGCATACCCTACCTAGTAGCATATTCATAATCCCACTTCATCATTTTATCTCATCGTCCTCATCTGAAATCCCAAAACAAACCTTAAACATGTGAACTATTGATTATGGCTCAGTTCTATCTTTTAATATCAGAGTAATTAAATATTCAAAGAAAGAATCTGAACAATTCTCAGAAGAATTGGAAAATCACTGAAAGATCTTCTGTTGGAGCATTTTGTTCTTGGTTAAAATTAAACCAAGATTTTTTAAAAATTATGAACTATCCCACTAATTTTTCCTAAAATATAATTATACTTTTAATCACACATTGGTGAAATGGGTTTTTGTTGTTAAAGTTAAGCTGCAAAGGGAAAGTGGAACTTTTTTCTAATGTCCTTGCATATCCCTTCAGATCTATATAACTAAGGTGGGTTGAATTGGCAAGAAGATCCTTACTCGGCCAATCTATCTTACCTAATAATAGACAAACATGTAAATTGACCATCCCTTCACTACACACACCAGCCAATTAGGAGAGTATTCAAATTAACCCAACAAAGATGGCAGTTAATTTGCATACGTAGGCACGGAGCGAAGACTAACGGCTCCGGCTAGAGCAGCGAAGACTGAAGGCTCTGGCCGGAGCAGTGTAGACTGAAGGCTCCGGCCAGAGCAGCGAAGACTGAAGGCTCTGGCCAGAGCTAAGGCCTGGGTCCCGGGTGCCGGAGGAAAACCGGTGCCGGCAACCAGGGGAAGGGAAGGCCTATTGCATGAATTTCTTGGTGCAATGGCCTCTAGTAGGATATAATAATAATAGACAAACATGGTAATTAACCATAACTTCGCTACCCTTCCCAATGGCTAATCATGGCGATATGCAAATTAACTGCCAACCAAGATGGCGGCCGGCAGCCAGGCAGCTGAAGCAAACAGGAGGCTTGCTTGCTCCAGTGATGGAGGAAGCCAAGGTTCCCTGCCTGCTGCTGCCAGCCTCTGAGCTGCAGTCTAAGCAACTATGTTGCAAATATAGAAGCTAAACAAGCTCCAGAAACCTGCTTTCAGCCAGCTTCGGCCTCAGAGCTTAGAGCGGCAGTGATGGCAACAGTGTTTCAATTATAGAACCTAAACAAACCCAGATACCTGCTTTCAGCCAGCCGCAGCCTCAGAGCTGGAGCCAGGCCTCAGAGCTGGAGCCAGCTCTCAGCTCCAGTGACAGCCACAGAAGGTAAATAAATCCCAGAATTAAAAAAAGAAAAGAAAAAAAGGAGAGGCTGGGAGCTTCAGTCACCCACCAGCCTGAAAACGGCCCTCAGCCCCTCACCCAGACTGGCCAGACACCCCAGTGGGGGCCCCCACCCTGAAGGGGGTGTGACCAGCTGCAAACAGCCATCATCCCCTCATCCAGGCTGTCCAGGCACCCAAGCGGGACCCCCACCCTGATCCAGGACACCCTTCAGGGCAAACCAGCCGGTCCCCACCCGTGCACCAGGCCTCTATCCTATATAGTAAAAGGGTAATATGCAAACTGACCCTAACAGCAGAAGG
>NW_005366456.1:564447-566878 GCF_000412655.1 Myotis brandtii | reverse complement strand
GGGGGGAGTAAGGGGGGGACCAGGTGGCAGGGGGACAGTTAGGGGCAATCAGACCAGCAGAGGGGGGCTGTTGGGAGCAACCAGGCCAGCAGGCAGAGGTGTTTAGGGGTGATCAGGCAGGCAGGCAGGTGAGCAGTTAGGAGCCAGCGGTCCCGGATTGTGAGAGGGATGTCCAACTGCTGGTTTAGGCCCAATCCTAAGGACATCCAGCAGTCAGACATCCCCTGAGGGGTCCTGGAATGGAGAGGGTGCAGGCTGGGCTGAGGGAACCCCCCCCCCCCCCCGCCCCCCGCAGGAATTTTGTGAACCGGGCCTGTGGTCTAAATATAAGAAGAGATTTTTAGTTATTAAAAGCAGGTCTGTTTCAATCTATAGCTTTATTGAGCATTTGGTTTTGAGAGATGGAAAGATACATGAGATCTTTACTCTGCTTTCAAAAACTTCTGTGCAGTGAAGAGAGGTACACACCCAACTATAATAATCAGTGCCTGGTACTTCCGTGGAAGCATCAGTTGTGCGGTGAAAAGAAGTGGTCCAGTCTGTCTGTCCCAGAGACTCTTTCCTATGGCTAACACGGTATCAGAAGTCTGCACTGCCACATCCAGTCAGTGTGCACTTTTCATTACTGTTTCAGCAGGACAGCCAAGCTTTTGGTGCTTTCCTATTGCTTCTAGGATGGGCAGCATCCTTACCCTGTCCTTCAGTGGTCCTCTGATCTGGCCCCAGCTCCATCTCCAGCCTCCTCTGGCCTTTCAGCTCCTCAGATTTGCCATGCTTCCTCAGTCTTTCTCTTAAGAGACTCTTTGCTTGAAATGCCAGCTGCCATCCTCATCTCCAAACATCTGTACTGCCTCCTGATCCCAGTTTAAATGCCACCGCTTCGCAGAAATCTTCCCTGAGCTTCCAGACAAAATCCAGGGATCTTGTTTTTTGCTCTAAAACCCCTATGGATTCAGGCACCCTGCTCTTCTCCTTCAAGTACCTTTCAATTTATCTGTGTAAAGGCTTGATGGCCATCTTCCCTGCCAGAATGTAAGCACCATGAGAACACGGTACAGGTCTGCCTTATTCACAGCTGTGTCCTCAGCCCCAAGCATGGAGCTTACTAATGGTCCTCAATAAAGAATTGTAGAGGAAAGGAAAAGCACTGGTTTCTAAGCACTGACCCCTACCACCCACTCTTCAGTTCTGTGACCTTTGGTATCTGGCCACTTGGAGTCTCAATTGCTTGTCTGTATAATGGGGATAATAATGATAATGCACTTAATAAGTGCTGGCACTGTGCTTTAGTTGTGTCATCTCTTCAAGTAAGCCTCACAGAGCTGAAATGACTTGCTTGAGGACACACATTTTGTAAATAGATAACAGAATTTAAATCCTGGTCTGTAATTCCAGAAAGGGGTGTTCTTCTCCAGGCGTTATGTGATTGTCCTGGGGGTGAAACCTGCAGAGAGATGCCCATGCTGAGAATGTTGCCATGAATGAAGAAGCAGGCTGGGAATCTCAGAGTGTAGGATTAACTCCACTTCCATGAAGTGGCTTCTCACCTGAAGCAGTAATGAAGAAGTTAGCTGGTACTTCAGTGGAAGCAGCCTGCAGTGCAAATGTCCTGAGGCACGAACTAGGGCCAGAGAGTGCAGAGTCTTGGAGGCTGGGCCAGGGAGTTGCTACTTTCTGTAAAATGTTGCAGGGAGATCTTGATGGGTTTTATTTATTGAAAATATGGAAGCGGGAAGTCCCAATTTGGAGTCCTTTTGGGGGCAGAATTGTCCAAAGCTCTTCTCCTCCTATTTGCGTCTATAGGAAGGGAAGTGTTTTAGCTGATTCTTTCATTCTACCGTAGCACCTAGCACAACTGTTTGGAAAGGAGTCAGCTGTGTGAGGCAAGGAATGGATGTTTAAGTTCGGTTGTTTGGTATAATTCTGTTGTTGTTCTTGTTCTTGTAAAGGTAGGTAGCCTAGCCCAGATGGGTGGCAACCTTGCACAAGTTACTTCACCTCTTTGGTCTGTTTCTCATTTGAAAATTAGGGACAATTAAAATATCTACCTCATAGGCTTGTTGTGCAACATCTACACAGTGCCTGGCACAAAATAAGCGCTGCAGCAAAGTTAGCTGTATTGTTGTTAGCATTTCCTGTCCATTCTGGCCCATGCCTCTTAAATGAATGTGCATTATTTATTTATCAAAGACAGGTTGACTGGGCCTGGTGTGGCTCAGTGGTTGGGCGTTGACCTATGAACCTGGAGGTCACGGTTCGATTCCCGGTTGGGGCACGTGCCCGGGGTTCGGGCTCGATCCCCAGTGTGGGGCATGCAGGAGGCAGCCGATCGATGATTCTTTCTCATCATTGATGTTTCTGTCTCTCCCTCTCCCTTCCTCTCTGAAATCAATAAAATATATATATATATACTAGAGGCCCGGTGCACAAA
>NW_005366456.1:544424-563319 GCF_000412655.1 Myotis brandtii | reverse complement strand
GAGCCCGGCTGAATGGAAGCCCTTTTCTGGGGTTTTGTTTAGCTTCTTATTTGCAACATAGTATATAGTTGCTTAGAGTTGCAACTGAGAGGCTGGCAAGTTAGGTGGGGAACGTTGGAGTCCGCAGTCACTGAAGCAAGCAAGCCTCCCTGTTTGCTTCAGTGCCTGGCTGCCGGCCGCCATCTTGGCTGACAGTTAATTTGCATATACTCACTGATTAGCCAATGAAAAGGGTAGCGGTCGTACGCCAATTACCATGTTTCTCTTTTATTAGTGTAGATATTGACTGGGACAAAGGAATTGACATATTTTTAAAGATCATGATTTTGGGTTTTACAAAGATAGAAAAATTGGCAATGAAACACCTTAGTGGGGGCAGTCCTAGTGTTTCCTAGATGTGTTTATGATGAAATGGAAAATGTGAACATGAACTAATTTTATAGACCCATTGTGTGTGCCTGGATTAAGTTTTCTATTTTCTATGCGTTCTCCCCGAGCGGGAGGTTTGATTACATCTCTTACGGATAGGGAAGTTCCCCTCTTTTCTTTCTGAGATGTCACCAGACAGCCATACATGTAGACTTTAAACCATGTGCTCCTCCAAACCATTTTGTGTCCTCAGCATTGTACAGTCTTGACTTATTTTCCATCAACTTCAGCATCTTTGCCAGGAGGGAAAAATGGAAACAGGGCTCCTAATTTTTCTAATCTATTAGATTAATTGGAAGCACCAGGCATAGTGTGTTGCCTAGTATATACTAGAGACTCAGGAAATGTTCATTGAATATAAATAGTAATCAGATTGAGTGAAAAATAAAAAGGTGAAAGAGAATAAATAAAAAAAGAGAAAAAATAAAAAGAGAAAAGCAGTATTATTTATTAGCATAGCCCAGTGATTTTCAACCTTTTTTATCTCATGACACACATAAACTAATTACTAAAATTCTGCAGCACACCAAAAAATATATTTTTTGCTGACCTGACAAAAAAATTTGGTGTACTTCTCATTTATTCACACTGGATGGCTATTGTTGTGTTGGCTGTTGTCATTTTTTTATTTGACAATCTAAGGGAAAAGTGGTCAGTGCCCATGACAAAGTAGTCAGGTATTGCTTGTTTTAAAAATTCTTCTGGCGTACCGGTTGAAAATCGCTCGCATATCCTGTTTACACAGACTAAAGGTTGGAATCTGAGGCTCTAAGGTGAACAGTTTTCCTGTGTGCTGCAGGGGATCACCTCCAGTCTGTGCAGTTTAGTTACCTACAGAAATCTGATTGCTTCCCACTAGGTTCCTCTACTGCCCAAGAAGCCTCTGGCTCTGTCCTTGTGTTGGACTGGTTAGTTTCGTCTTCATGAAGAAAAACTGTAACATGAAAATATACAAAACACAAATAAGAACTTGTAGCTGCTGCTGTAAGTCAGCACTATTATATTTCAATGCTAGATCTGACTGATATATGTTTTTCCTTTTAGCTCATGTAAATAAGAGTTGATATAAAGGAAATACCATTTAATGGTAATGGGGGAGTGGGGAAGCAGTCCATGAAGCATGTTGCATTTAATTCTGGATTTCCTCTCCCTTTCCCCACCAACAGAAAAATAAATTGCCGAAACCGGTTTGGCTCAGTGGATAGAGCGTCGGCCTGTGGACTGAAAGGTCCCAGGTTCGATTCCAGTCGAGGGCATGTACCTGGGTTGCGGTCACATCCCTAGTAGAAGATGTGCAGGAGGCAGCTGATCGATGTTTCTCTCTCATCGATGTTTCTGACTCTCTATCTCTCTCCCTTCCTCCCTGTAAAAAATCAATAAAATATATTTAAAAAAAAATAAATAAATTGTATTACTTCTGGAGGAACTTCATTATTTATTGGCCATATCAAACCTGAAAGGTGGCCAGTTAGATGGTAGTTTGATTACTAAGTATCATCTTCATGGTTTATCAGCCACAAAATGAAGATACTTAAAGAGATAATTATAAAGTATACAATATAAATATAGATAAAATATACAAGTACATGTATGTAATAAAATAAATACTAATGTAAATGCGAATGTATAAAAAGATGTAATGTAAATATAATAAAATAATGTAAAAGAAATACCTATGAATTTATACTGATATAAATAAATGATTGAATAAGTAAGCAAATGGAAGAGAATAACCTTGTGTATAAAAGAATTCTAAGTGATTTATGTTGATAATTCCCTAAAAGGAGGTGAAACATAACTGCTCATTCCTTAGATGTGGGCTGTGCATAGTAACTTCCTTCCAAAGAGTACAGTATAAGAAGAGGAAAAATAATAACTTTACGGTGGAGAAAGCTGACAAACAGTACTTTAGCCAGGTGATCACACTAACATGGACATGGATAAAGGTGGTCTTGTCGCGAAGTAATGAAAATGACTGCCTCTCTGATTTCTTCCCCAGATCCTATAATCCCATTATAATCCTGAGAAAAACATTGGGCAGTTGTAGACTTTCTACAAAATACCTAACTAGTACTCCTCAAAACTTGTCAAAATCATTGACTGTTGTCAAAAAGGTAGTCTGAGACCCTGTCACAGTCTGGGGAGGAGGAAGGAGACGTGACAGCTAAATGTAGTGTGGGATCCCGGAACAGGAAGAGGACCTTGGGCAAAAATTAAGGCAATTTGAAGTATGGACTTCAGTTAATAATAATATATCAATATTGGTTCATTAGTTGTGGCAAATGTATCAAACTAATGTAAGAGGTTAATGATAGGCGAAGCCAAGTGTAAGGTATATTAGGAACTCTGAATAATATTAACAACTTCTCTGTAGACATAAAACCATCCTAAAATTAAGTTTATTTTTTTAAAAAAAGACAAGCCTATAGTTCACATTTAATTTTCATCATGCTGGGAGCCTGAAGTCTAGAGCAGCACGTGGTGTTCGGGACTGATTGTGGTGTGAAAGTGGGGCAGCTCTTCCTGGCTGTTGTCTAGTAAAGCATGGCAGTTTGTTTGCAGAATCAGAGAATGCAGAATTTCTAAATGTTCTCCCGTGGAATTCCCTACTGGCATGACTTTCCCCCTTTGCTTCTGCCCAGCAGCAATCCCGTGAGTGGCATTTGCTGTCCTAGTTAATCAAAGGGTAGGATAAATGAAAAACTCCTCTTCCCCTCCTAAGACATTTCAATGGGCCTGGAAATGTAGGTCAAATTGCATCACCGCAGAAAGGAGCGAACAGGAAGGTGAGTGTGCAGTGTTGCCAACCTCTGTAGATTCCGAGTCATGATGAGCCAGTGTGGAGCAGCTGAGGGGTGAGATATAGGGACTCGGGAGTCATGGTTTTGAAGTAGTCCCAGAATATTTATATATTAACCAGTGGTTTTTTTTAAAAAAAAGATCTCTATCTAAAGCCCTAGTGAAAATAACGTACACTGGCTTTGTTTAATTTGTATCTCTGAGTCTCTGGAATTCTTTTTGTCTTTTATTTACTATTGGCATAATGCAGCAGTTTATATTAATTTAGCCAGAGAGATGTTTGAGTTGCAGAAATGATTGCCATGTGTACATTTTAAAAAATGTCTTTTTTGCTAATCACATAAATCTAATAATATAGTTTTCAAATTATATGTATTCATCTGCTCAATGGACTCTTGATTAGTATATAGAAATCACAAAATATGTTTTTTATCTCTAAGTTATGTTTAATGAATGCTGTTCCATGGTTTTCTATTTTTTTAATGGCTGAGTCTTACCGATTCTAAGATATAAGAAGTCTCTAAATACATGTGTTTATTTTTACATATTGTATGCTACCTGTGCTTGGTAAGATGTCCAGATGTCACTGCTAGAGTGGTCCTGTAGCTGACATCGTCATAAACAGGAAGCATCCTGACAGTAAAATCTACTGTGCTCTACTACCATAATTGGTAGTTGATCTATATACAAATGGAAAGTCATCCCTGGCTGGTTGGCTCAGTTGGTTGGAATGTCATCCTGTACACCAAAAGGTTGCAGGTTCGATTCAGGGTTAGAGCACATACCTAGTTAGGGTTTAATCCCTGGTTAGGGCACATATGGGAGGCAACTCATCGATGCTTCTTGTTTTCTCTCTCTTTTTCTCTTCCTCTCTCTCTCTCTAAAGTCAACAAACATATCCTCTAGTGAGGATTTGAAAATATATTTGCAAAGGTTTAGGTAGTATTTAACCTTATAGATTGAATACATTAATCTGTGAACTGTTTATAATCCAATATTCTTTTAGCTAATTTTTACTTTTTATTTTGAAATAATTGTAGATTCATGGGAAGTTGCAAAAATAGTACAGAGAGGTTCTGGTTACTCTTAAAGTTTCTCCCATTGATTTTATTTTACCTAACTCTAGTACAATATCAAAACCGAGAAATTGACATTGGCAGAAAATATGTGTGTAGTTATATGTCATTTTATCTGTGTAGATTCGTGTGACCATACCACAATCAAAACCCATCACTGTGAAAATCTCCCCCTTGCTCCCCTCGTAGTCACAGTCATTCCTATTGTTCTCACAGTCCCTAACCTGGCAACCACTAAGCTGTTCTCCAACTCTATAATTTTGTCATTTGGGGAATATTACATAAATATGACCTTTTGAGAGGCTTTTTTCAGCATTTTAAAAAGGATTTTATTTTGAAAAGACTATTCATATTAAACATTTAAAACAATATTTATTTTTAAAAGAAGTTGTTATCCAGAGTTTGATTCACTAATTTTCACACCTGCATTTTTCTAGCTTGAGTATTCTATACTCTGTGTTGCTATATTTGAACAGCTGCTAAAGTCATGTGTGCCGATGTCATATCTGATTATAGCATTAACCTTATTGCCTACTGTTAAGGCCAATACCATGAAGTTAAAGGGAAAATTACCACAGGAAAAGATCATCAACAAAGTAGGTGTTACAGTTGATTACTGAGCTTGAGTAAGATAATTAAATGTATACTGGGAGTATACCAAATAGAGTAACTGACCCATATTTGTGTTCCATTTCATCGCAAAAGAACTCTTCAAAGAAGAGAGACTTTCTGGAACATGTTTAAATGCACAGCAGTTGCCAAAACCGGTTTGGCTCAGTGGATAGAGCGTCGGCCTGCGGACTGAGGGGTCCCGGGTTCGATTCCGGTCAAGGGCATGTACCTGGGTTGCGGGCACATCCCCAGTGGGAGATGTGCAGGAGGCAGCTGATCGATGTTTCTCTCTCATCGATGTTTCTGACTTTCTATCTCCCTCCCTTCCTCTCTGTAAAAAATCAATAAAATATATTTAAAAAAAAATAAATGCACAGCAGTTGAAATATCTACATTAATTAGTTAATGTAAAGATCATGTCACAGAATTGTTCTATGTGATTAGTGTGAAATGTCACCAGATGAAAGCCAGTGTCTGCATCCTGTTAATCAGATTCTTTGAATGTCTTGAGTAGGAAATGGAGCCCTGTGGGTGGATGAGAGCTGGGAACAAGCAGCCCGAGAAGGAACAAATCTTCCTCAGATGCAGTGTGATGTTTTCTTACAAAATATAAAAAATACTCCAGGAGCTGTAGGAGAGCATGTTAGTGTTTGCTACAAATAATGATATCAGGGCTGTAGGGAATCCCATGGCCAGACCCAGGAACTGAGTCCCATGGCACCATCCTGACCTCTGGCAGTGAAGGTGAGGTGTGAGCACCAGCTCCTTCGCTGGCCCGGAAGTCATGCTCCTGAGGCTGTCAGGACAGATTTTTATGAATGGGATGATCTTGTAACTGTGTGACTGGCAATTGGTCTTCATTTGGGTCTGGCTCCTACGTTTTACACAGTTTTCCTCCTAGATAGAAAATTATTCTTTGTAATTAAAATCAACCTCTGCATATGGGCTTAACACCTTTCAATTGAACATCTATGTTTTATTCAAGCAGCATATGATTACACTTGAAGTAGCTATTGGGATGGAGGAAAAGGGGAATGATCATTTATTAATCACCAAATATCGGTCAGACACTGTTTTCAGTGTTTACGCACAGTCACATGTAATTACAATACTGAAAATTGCACTCATGATACTCACTAAGTAATGGGTCTGAAATAAGCAGTATACTAAGTAATTCTTTGGCAAATAGGCCAATTTTCATGGTCAGGTTTATTTAAGAGGTCTATTGCCCAAAACACAACATATATAAAATATAACTTAAAGATTATATATCTGTTAATTAATTTGTATATTCATGAGGCAATTTGTGAATAATATAGACTATAGAGATGTACTACCTACCCCTTCTCTTAGCAGCTTTCTATCCTAAAAACAAGTTTACAAGTAAAGGAAAAATCAACTAACTACAAGAGTGAAAACTGCTTAACTTATCAATGCAACATGTAATAAGGCAATCCATAATTAATTATCAAATAAATCAGATTGTAAATGCTGTAAATGTTCAGAAGAAGAAACGATTAGTGATCTCTGACCTTTGATTTTTGTCACCTGCGAAATGTAGGTAATACCTACCTCATAGTGAGAAATGAATAAAATATGTATGTAAAGACTATTTCTTAATACACCTTCAATACATTATAGCTGTGCTGTTGATAGTAAAATTCTGATGGTGATTAGGACAACAGTAGTACTGTATTGGAGTAGGCTGACTGACATTGCTTCCCCAAACCTCAGTAGCTTAACACTATATGTGTTGATTTCGCACCAGTCACAGCTCAGCATGGATTGGCACAGAGGCTCTTGCTTCTAGTCATTCAGGGGTGAGATTTCGTGGCTCTGTCCACCTCTGGGTGCTTGAAGCCCTCTCTATTTGACCAGCAGAGAGACTAAGGATAAAGATGATAAGGTTTGCATGGGCCAAGCCTAGAAGTGGCACAGTTTAGGACTCGGTCATATAACTGTGCCTTACCTTTCTGTTCACATTTTAGTACTCAGTCATATAGCTATGCCTTACCACAGTGAATACTAAAAATTTAGTCTGTGTGCTCAGTAAGAAGAGAATGTAGGTATAGGGGAGCATTGGCAATCTCTGTCACAAAGAATATCCAGAAAGGCTTAACAGTACAGGAGGCATTTTTCTTGGATCATTTAGAGAAGTGAAACTTGTAATAGCCTGCTTTTAAGTGGCATTACTTAAAAAGGAAGGGTAGTCAGTCACTTCATTTACTGTAAGCCATTTAACTACGATAGGCCTCCTTTTCCTCACTTACCAATATTCTTCATAGGGCTGTGGTGAAGGTTAAACACGACAGTACATGTAAAGTTCTTATTGCAGGGTCTGGCCCAAAGTAAACACTCAGGAAAAGTTATTATTATTGGTGGTATTAATAAGTATGCCCCCAGAGCTTAATGCTTACTAGCTGTTCATTTATTTGACTTTTTTTTAAAGGACCATGTTAGACTAGCAAAGAATGACTCAACTGAGGATGTTTACATGAATTTTAGAATTCGATAACCCCAGGCCAGTCACAGGAGGTTAATGTTCCCCTGGCACAGTACTGGGGGAGAAGCCTTCTCAGCTCCCCCAGGCTCCCTCCCCTCAGTCAGCTCCCCAGACTTGATCCGCTCTTAAGAGGACAAGAGCACCACTTTAAATTACCTCTCACTCCTCCTTCCCCATCCTCAGTGTTGAGGTCTATAGGAGAGTTTGGCTGGAACAAGTGAGAGTAAGTGCCAGAACAGCTCCTTATTGCTCAGGCCTAATTGCAAGTCCTTAGTAAGACAAGAACATCTCACCCCAGGCACATGCTAACCTGGGTGGGGTAGCTGTCCAAGTCTGTGGTTCCATTAAATCCAGTTCTATTCACACTTGTCAAGCCCTGGGGACGCAGGGATGAAATGAAATGTTGCAAACTCGCCTCTAAGAAGTCCATTTAGGAAGCTAGGTTTTCAGGACTGGAGGTGAGTTACTTACAAGGTGGGACTAAAGGAGTTCACGGTGTGGGAACAGTAGGTGCAGAGGAAAAGAGGTAGGAATTGCTGTGGTGGGTGGCCATGGAGGGAATGGTCTTAAGCTCAGCTCTAGTATTGACTGCCTCACTCTGCCCCTTATTGGCCTCATCTCTCAAGCCACAGTTTTCCTTCTGTTAAAAGTTTTTAGTAAAAGTTCTGTATCAGAGACTTGGGAGGATTAAGTGACATGATATATGTGTTAATACTGGGCACATAGTAAGTGCTTAATAAATATCAGCTGCTACTACTATGAGTATTGTCATGTGCTTTTGTAAATCAACCTGAAAATGTACTGAATTGACCAAGGATTTGGGCCCACAAGACAAATTGAAGAACTGCTGGGAATTTTATTATATTTTTGGTTCTCTCTTAGGCTAATGGTAAAATAGTGTACTGTAGTCACAATTGATGGGGAAATGGCTTGCTGACCCCACAGTTAAAAGGAAAAGGAGCCCAGTTAACCTCTGTGAAGCTTAGGAAAGAGAACCAGAGATGGGAGAGCTGGGCCACCTGAAACAGTAAGGGAGTGCAGGCCGGTGGCATTGAACCCTTTGGAGAGAGGGAAGGGTGTGTGTGCAGAGACATAGATGCTCCTTTAAAAATGTTATGACGGTGAGGAATGTCACGTAGGGGAAGGTGCTGAGACTGACGGCAGGGACTAAAATATATCCATGAGCTTAGGCCAGAGGTTTTGGAGTCCTTAGAAAGTGGTTTCATCTCCCTCTTTCCTGGTTGTTTTCAAACTGTCATTGGTGTCCCTGGAGCTCAGTGGGTGCAGAAATTCCAGCTGACCTTTGGAGAAGGGGTACCTGGTAGCTCCATTGAGAAGACAATGTGTGTGGAGAATAGAGGTTCCTTCTGAAAGTCGCTTTGCGAGTGAATACCTGCCAGGGTGAGAGCAAGGTGGAACTTGGGTAGGAGGAATGTGAGCGAGCTAGGAACCCCGTTAATTCAGGTTTCTGTAGAACAGGGGTCCTCAAACTACGGCCCGCAGGCCACATGCAAATACAAATATTGTATTTGTTCCCGTTTTGTTCTTTTTCTTCAAAATAAGATATGTGCAGTGTGCATAGGAATTTGTTCATAGTTTTTTTTTTAAACTATAGTCCGACCCTCCAACGGTCTGAGGGACAGTGAACTGGCCCCCTGTTTAAAAAGTTTGAGGACCCCTGCTGTAGAACATGCCTACCACTGACATGTAACCTGCTTTTACGGTAAGACTTGTGGTTTCTCATTAGGCTCAAGGTCACAAGGAGGTAGGCCTGGCAGGAGGAGAAGTGATGCAGACAGGTGGGTGCTTTGGAAAGTACTTGCCCAATGACGAGAGGCCGCAGGATACAGCATCAGCCAGTTGTCCCCATGCAGGAGAGCTGGCTGTAGTTGCCAGATTTTTGGACATTCCAAGAGAAAATGGGAAGATGGAATTTTATGTGAATCTTCCCACCTTTAAAATATTAGCAACACATTTCTTTTTTTCCCTAAGATCAGCAAAGAGGGAAAAAAAGTGAATTATTTTAGTTCTCTGGACTTTGTTTGCAATGAGGGTCAAAGAGTGGAGAGAAAAATGCATAGCAGGTGTTAGGCAGCTCAGCTGAACACACTGCTGACTCTAGGGCCAAGCACAGTACCTGCGGTGGAGCACACGCTCAATAGTGCTATTGAATAAATAGACCAGCTCAGGAAACCTCTTGGTTTTTCGTCTTTTCATGTAGAGTGGAGAGAGAGGTAGCCTTCCCTCAGCTCTAACTTAGAAGAGAAAATCAAGTCAAAGCTTGTGTTGCCCTCCTTGTAGGGCCCACCTCTCGAGACTTTTCTCTTCCCTTTCATAACTCTCTAAGCACCAGGGTGCCATTCTCACATTAAAGTTCCATAGTTTGCCTAGAATTGAAGAAAACTTAAGAATAAAAGAAAGTTTTTACTGATGTGCTTAAAAATAAGACTGACTCAGTTTAGCCTGTTGTTTTTTCCCTTTCCTTTATTATGGTTTGTAGGTTTTTGCTTAATTTCTACAGACTCTATTATATAACAAACTAGAGGCCCGTTGCACGAAGATTCGTGCAATAGGCCTTCTTTCCCCTGGCTGCCAGCACCAGTTTTCCTCTGGCACCCGGGACCCAGACCTTCACTCTGGCCACCGCCTTCCATCTTCGCTGCGGCTGGAACCTTCAGTCTTTGCTCCTTGCTCCGGCCGGAGTCTTCAGTCTCCGACCAGAGCTGCTCCTGTAGCTCCTTCCGCCCCCCACCCTCCCCCTCATAGCTTGATCGCTGCTTCGCCTGCAGACCTCGCCGACGGGCTCCTGGGTCCCAGGGGGCCGCCTTGCCTGCAGCCCGGTTTTCCGATCATGATCACGGGCCGCAGGCAAGGCAGCTCCTGAGTCCCGGGGGGCCACCTTGCCTGCGGCCTGGCTTTCCGGGGGCTCCTGGGGCCGCACACGGAGGCCTAGATGGCGGCTCCTGGTGTCCCACCCTGCCTGCAGTATGCAAATTAGCCACCATTTTTGTTGATGGTTAATTTGCATTTCACGCTGATCAGCCATTGGCGATGGTAGCGAAGGTATGGTTAATTACCAAGTTTGTCTGTTATTAGATAGGAAATGTTCCAGATTGTGCCTTAAATTGCAACAAGGCTCTCAGAGTCTTAAAAGGACATAGAGATGTTACTCCTAGAAAGTAAGTCATTTTCTCTGTGAAAGGCGATATAACACTGCCCATATAGCATTGGGCTTTCTGTGTCTAAAGGTAATGAGAGGATTTTTCTGAACTTTTGGGCATTCCTCTGGATCTTCTTTTATAACAGATTCTAGTGATATCTATCCTTTTATTTTTTAATACAAGAGTTTTAGCTGTCACCAGAAATCAATTCCAAACCGTTTAAGCTCCAAAGAGGGGAACCACTTTCCCTACAGGCCCCGGGGATTGTTGAGACCGTAGGGAAGGAAGCGCTTTGGGCCTCTGGGGGACTAGACTTGGGACAAGAACCTCTGGGCAGAAACTATTTTTCGTTCTCTCTGGGGCTACATGGGCTCTTGGGTCCCATTCACTCTGAGTAGCACAGTTATTCTTCCCTCTTTGCTGACTGGCTCTTTCCTATAGATAAGAGCATACAGGGGTGCTTGCAGCTAGACCAGAATAGACCCTCTTCATTCCAATTTCTAATTTCAAGGGGAACAAATTGAGTCTCACTTTGCGTTACGTGTCCAGCTTTGGCCAAAACAGGAGTTTGGAGTCCTGTAGTACAAATGTAACTTGGCATGGGGTTGAGGACTAATAGTGCTGAGAAAAAAGAGTTGCCACGGGCTAGGCAGCAACTCCAGAAGAGTGGCATCTTATACAGTCTTGCCTCCGCCCCCCCAAAAGAGTACATACATTAAATTGATCCTTCTCAAGACTTCTCAACATTCAAGTTATATCCTTTTTTTCTTGTTTCCTTATCTCCAATATCTGAAAAAAAATTTTTAAATCTTTAAAAAATTATATTTATTTCCCTAGCTGGTTTGGCTCAGTAGACAGAGCCTTTGCCTGCGGACTGAAGGGTCCCAGGTTCAGTTCCGACCAAGGGCACATACCTTGGTTGCAGGCTCGATCAGGGTGCATGCGGGAAGCAACCAATCGATGTCTCTCTCTCATATTGATGTTTCTCTCTGTGTGTCTCTCCCCCTCCCTTCCACTCTCTCTAAAAGTCAATGGAAAAACACCCTTGGGTGAGGATTAACAACAACAAACTTATATTTATTGAATGCTGGTTTCATAGTAGATGGTGAATGAATAAAAGCTATCAAGTTTTATATATCTATTCTTAGTGTTCCCCAGTCTACCTTTTAAACTATTTCTCTTTCTCTCTTTAAAACAAAGTTGCTGTTTAGGCAGTTTGGTGTACTGGAAAGGGAACTATATAGCACCAAATGCCTCCGTCCTAGTTCCAGTTTCAAACCATTTATTTGCTGGGCAATCTTGAACAAATTATGACCTCGCTTAGTCTGTTTGCTCCACTAGTAGTTTGGAGATTATCATAACAGCTCTTTTGAGCAGTGTCATTGTGAAGATAAAAAAGAGAGAACATATACAAACATATGATAGCTTTTTTCCCCTATGAAAGAAAGATTTCTGATCCCCTATTCTAAGTAGAGTAGTTACTATTTTTAAATGCTTATTTTTAGTAGCTGCCACTACCATTTTCCTCTAAGAATAGGGTTCCTCTTAAAGAATTTCTAAAGTATGCAGGCTGGAAAATGGTGAATTTTTTTAATGACAAATACTATCTTGGGGACAATTTCATAGCATCTAAAATCTGATGACTTCCTTGGATACTTAGGAGATATAGCTGGAATGTCCTGACGGAAAACTGAAAAATAGCTTGACCCAGTGAAATAAGATCGAGCACATAGTCTAATCTGATGCCGGTTTTGTTCCACCTCCACCTCAAGTGTGCTCTAAAGGAACCACCATCAGCGAGGTGAATAGTTACCTCTAAAATAACATATCTATTTTTTTAAATCCTTACCCAAGAGGGTGGAAGGGGAAGAGAGTGAGAGAGAAACATCGATCTGTTGCCTCTATATGGGTCCCGACTGGGGATGGAACCCACTTCCTAGGTATGTGCCATGATGGGAATTGAACCCACCACCTTTTAGTGTACAGGATGATGCTCCAACCAACTGAGCCACCTGGCCAGGGATCTAACATAACATCTTTATTGGCTGTCTCTATCCTGGTAATTTGTAGCTGTTGAGTGATTGTTGCATAGCTATTCAATGTTTAGTATGCAAAGGCTCAGGACAGGCATGTTAAACAAAATAGTTGGTTTTATTGGCAATAAAGCAGAAAAGGAACACTAAAATGGAAATCAGAGAAAAGTTTTAGAAGATAGGGGGCTGGGAAGTAAGTACAAATCTGGGGAAGAGAAACATCTGGCTTGTAAAGATTGTAGGAATGATTACTTTGCTGAATGATTACATTACTGAATAACAGTTTGTGAGTGAATAAAATTGAAACTATCTAAAAGAAAGGAGAGTGGAAGGATGTGATCCAGGAATAACTTAAAATCCAATAAAGACAATTATGACATGATATAGAATTTCAGCCACTGACTTTGCAAGATGTTTTATTAATATTTCAAATGATAGAAATATTTGGCTTACCATCTCAGAGTTATGAAAAGAAACAAAAGTTAAAGCAATATTCCTGTCACGTGACCTTGGTGATAGCCAGTGAGGACTATAGGAAGAGGAAGGGTATTACTGGTGAAATTTTTATACAAAATAAAAGCTATCAGCCTGCCTTGTGCTTATACTTCAGCATCTGCTCCATAGCAGTGTCATTGCCCATATTTGCTGTTCTCTCTCTTCTTCTGTAAGTCAAACTTGAAAACCAGTTAAATTTCTAACTGGTCTCTTAATCTCTAGTTCCTTGACTCTTAACTCAGTGATTCTTCCCAATTTAATTTAAGTAGTAGCCACATCCCACTTGAAATGTACATATACACATTGCACAAAAATGCATAGATAATGGAACACATAATTTCCTTGTGCTTTTTAGGAAGGTGATTTAATTGAGTTTTTGTTTCCTGTCTGTAGTATTATGAATTGCTTTTATAAACTGTTAGATGAAAAAGGACAAATGAGCTCTCCATATAATAATCTCACTCAATGTGTGTGTGTTTTTAAATCTGTGATTCTGACAGGTTTCATAGGAGCAGGCTTTCTGAATAGCCATTTTAAAAATTAAGTGAAAACTCATTAGTGGCAAATTAAACACAATGACTTTAAGCCCCAGGAGCTTTCTCTATGTACATATTAGTCATTTGTTCTTAGTTTATTGTAAATACTAGAGATCCGGTGCACGAAATTCATGCACTCAGGGGTCCCTCAGCCTGGCCTATGCCCTCTCATAGTCTGGGAGCCCTCGGGGGATGGCCAATTGACAGCTTAGGCCTGCTCCTCGTGGGGAGCAGGCGTAAGCCGGCAGTCGGACGTCCTCAGTGCTGCCGCAGAGGCAGGAGAGGCTCCTGCCACGACCACTGTGCTCACCAGCTGTGAGCCTGGCTTCTGGCTGAGTGGTGCTTTCCCTGTGGGAGCGCACTGACCACCAGGGGGCAGCTCCTGTGTTGAGCGTCTGCCCTCTGGTGGTCAGTTCGTGTCATACCGACCAGTCGTTCTGCTATTTGGTTGATTTGCATATTAGCCTTTTATTATATAGGAGGACTAGAGGCCCGATGCATGAAATTTGTGCAAGAGTAAGCCTTCCTTCCCCCGGCTACCGGCACCAGCTTCCCCCTGGCACCCAGGACCTGAGCTTCCCTCCAGCTACCTGCAGGCACCCGGGACCTGGGCTTCCCTCTGGCCCAGCTTTGTCCAGAATGACGTCCAGTCTAATTAGCATATTACCCTTTTGTTATTATAGATAGCTGCTTAAGTGCATTGTAAAAAACCAAAAAACTGAATTACATTTGTTGTAAAATTGATAAAGTGCCTCAAATTTTAACACTTTGACATTTCAAAGCACATATAATAATTTTGTAACATCTGGTAACTAATGAGATTGTAGATTTCTGGTTAGCTTGACCATTGTTTTATCCCTTTGCCCCTTTTCTCTGTTTGTAGATCTGAACAGAATTAAGAAGAAAGTACTTCCACAGTCATAGCAGATGAAGATCCCCCGATAAATCAATCAGGAGTTTTGGCCTGCCCTCCAAAGAAAAGGTAACTGCTCTTCCAACATAGCACAGCTGTAAAATGTGATGCTTCCGGCTATAATAGAGCAAGTCTTACCAAAGAATGAGACTTTTTAAATATAAAGTATCGGAGTAAGATTTCAAATTTTAAGCATAACTCTGAATATGATATTACTAACATGAAATGACAGTGAATTTAAGAGTACAATATTATTAGGTGTTTGTCAAAACGAAAACTGCTAACTACTACCTCCCTCCATTCTTTAAAATTATAGGAAGACTTTGGAGATAGGAACTCGCACCCCAATAAATCCATATTTATTTTTTCTTAGGACGTTGTACAAAGATATGCTCCTGTGTTTTTGTCCAGCTCTACTTTCCCCAGCTCCTGTTTTCTCTCCACAAGCAACATAGACCGCTGCTCAGGGCTGGGAAGGTCCTAAGCAAATTGTAAACAGGCATACTTCCTGGGCCCAGTACCTTTGCCCAGCCGCCAGATGGCTCTGTGCTCATTTCAAAAACAGCAGACATCATTAGTTGTTTCTTACTACATGTTTGCCATTGTGCATTCACTATTTGGGGAGGAGGGATGGTAAGTTTCACATAATTGAAAAAGAGGAAAATATTCTGGAGAAATGCTTTATGTGTGTCCCATAGATTCTTTTAATTTTGTGTTCTATTTTAAACTTTGTAGACACTGGTAAAAAAAAAAAAGTAACTTTAAGCTTTCAACTAAACGAACCACTTGGTGAAGTTACAAAAACCTCATCTGTAGAGATCCTGCACAGTCAAGCCTCTATGGGCTCCCTCTCCCTTGCCTGGCCAAGGTCCTTCTGCCACACCCCAGCTGGGCAGTGTGGTGCCAGGTGTGGAAAGCTATCAAATCGAATGAACTTTTTCCTGGAGAAATTTTTATTAAAAAAAAAAGATTCATCCTCCCATGTCCTAAAAGCAGTGAGGGGCTTACATGTTAAGATGAGGTTTAACACAAGTTATTGAAGGATAAAACGGAACAGAATCCAAACAGGAGAGACCAAAGAATGTTTAGCGTCTGAAATTGATCAGTTTACATATTTATGCAACAAATGCAATGCCTCAGTCAGGTTGCAACTATAGTAAAGATGGAAACATTTTGGGCAACATGCACATTCATCTGCAAAGATAACAATTTCAGACAGAAATAGGAGTGTCAGGAAAGGTGTGGCAGTTCTGGTTAGATGTTTAGAAGAACACAGTACTGGGCAGCTCTGAAGTCTCCACCCTCAAAATAGGTCCTTACATTTTTCTGGCCTAAAGCTGATCGGGCAGCAGCGCATAGTATCCTTCTGTGGTCGTCCAGGTCATCACAAAGGTGACCCTCACGGTGGGATGCCTGGGCAGTGCCAGAGAAGAGAGAAGCAGCGCTTTCCTAAATGGTGGTCAGCAGCCGGAAGTGGTGAGATTGGGGGGGAAGGTAGGGAGGAAACATTTGACAGAAATGCCAGAGGAGCACTTTAGTCCCTAACTGTTTATTTAGTTTTTATATGCAAAGGGATTGACTTTGAGAAGGAAAATAGTAGGTGATTTCCACAGACTACAATTATGATATCCTTTTTTTAAATACTATTCTGATGAAAAGATTAACATGATACTAGGAAGTCAATGACAAGGGGCAGGGGAAAAAGAAGTGTCACAAGCTCATGTCTGCAGGGATCAAACAGGTAGAAGAATGAAATGGGCCAGGTGGACCTGGGAAACTATCACTTGACCAATCTAAAGGGCAGCCCCTTTTCAGTGCCAGCTGATTGTAAATAGTTACTGCATGTCTACCATGTGTTGTGCTCTTCTGGGCACTGGTAATTAAGTAGGAAATCAGAGGGACAAAAGTCCCTGCCATTGTGACACCTTTTAATGGAAGGAAACAGATAATAGATAGCAAATGCAATCAATAAGTACATTTTTCATTATACTAGATGATGATGACTGGTTAGAAATAGCAGGCCAGGATAAGGAAAATCGGGAGTGCTGATGAGGGGTGGGCTTACAATTTTAAGTAAGGGTGGTCAGGGTTGGACTTTTTGAGGTGAGATTTTAGTATTGACTGTGAAGGAATGAACCACTGAGCTTTCTGGAGATACAGTGAACACCCAGTGCAAAGGACTAAAATAGAGCCTGCCGGGGTTGTCCAAGCAACGGAAAGGAGAAGGCCAGAGCTGAGTGAGCAGGCAGGAGAGTGGGAGGAGACACAGGCAGACAGGCACAAGACCTGTGTATGCCGCCTCATAGGCCATGCAGGCCGTGGCTTGTACTTTGGGAGAAGTAGGAGGCCACTGGAATGTGAGTACTGGAGTGACTTGATCTGACTTCTGTTTGAATGAAACCATTGGGGGTGCTATATCGAGGTAGGCTGCAGGGGGAAAGGATAAAAGCACTAAGACCAGTTAATCAGCGGTTAACCCAGGCAAGAGATGATGTTGCCAGACCTTCCAGGTTTTTAAAGGAACTGGAATCTTGACCTTAATGATTTTCCTTGAGTTTTCCTATGTTAGCAACTAATTTAAGAAAAGCAAACAGTTTGAGTCAACCTAAATAAGTCTACGATTCTGCCATGTGTTGGCAATTTGCTACCTTGGGTATAGAAGTGGAGGAATTCAGAGTAAGCTGAGGACTTTGGGCCAGGCTAACTTGGGGAGGGTAAGAGTTGATTTGAAGCTCACATGAAAGCTTGACTTTGATTTGCACGTGAAACTGAAGGACGGGAAAGATAATGGCACGCAACTATTCACAATACCCAAAAAGTAGAAACAGCCCAAAGGTCCATCAGCTGATGAATGGATAAAAAAATAAAAAACATGGGATATGCACACAGTGGAATATTATTCATCTGGAAAGAGAAAGACAGTATTGAGCCTCAAAAACATTATGCTAACTGAAAGAAGCCAGAAACAAAAGTTCACATATTGTATGATGCAGAAAATCCAAAATAGGCAAAACTTTTGAGACAGAAGACAGATGTGGCTTCTAGGGGTTGGGGGAAGGGATGGGGGATGGGGAGTGACTGCTTACTGGGTACAGGGTTTCCTTTTGGGGTGATGAAAGTGCTCTGGAACCAGATAATGATAATGGATGCATCACATTGTGAATATACTAAATGTCACTAAGTGTACACTTTAAAATTGTTAAAATGGTAAATTTTATATTAAGTGAATTTTATCTCAATTTTTTTAAAGGGCATATGGAAAAACATTGTAAAGATATGTATTTTGTGTCTTTTTTAGCCAGAGTGGAGTCTTTGTAAGTGGGAGTGAAGGGTGATAACGCTATAAAAAGGATGTTTGGCCAGATAGGGAAAGGTGTTGACTGCCAGGCCAGGGAGTTTAGAATCTCTGCTTTTGGCAGCAGTGAAATACGCACTCCACAAGAGGAAGGCAACCAAAGGGGTTGGTGCCTGGGAATCCCGGTGCCTGGGAATCCCAGCATCTGGGTTTCAGAGGAAAGCAAATGCCCCCAGGTTTCACCAGTCTGTAATATTGCTACTCAAGTGATTGAATTTTGTGACAATCTCACAAAAGTCTCAAACAAAATTAGAATTTCTTCTTCTTTTAAAAAATATTCTGGTTAGCCCTGGCCGGTTTGGCTCAGTGGATAGAGCACCTGCCTACAGACGGAAGAGTCCCGGGTTCCATTCTGGTCAAGGGCACATGGCCAGATTGCAGGCTCAATCCCCAATGGGGGGGGTGTGAAGAAGGCGGCCGATCAATGATTCTCTCTCATCATTAATGTTTCTATCTCACTCTCCCTCTCCCTTCCTCTCTGAAATCAATAAAAATATATTTAAAAAAAATATTCTGGTTATAAAAGTTTGTCATTAAACAAAATTAGATAACTATGTGAGGTGATAGATGTGTCAGCTAATTTTATATATATATATAAAATCACCACATTGTACACTTTAAATTTACACAATGTTATATGTCAATTATATTTCAATAAAGCTAGAAAAATTTAAGTATTACATAAATATGTATGTTAATAAAAAGCCCCTTTAATTACATTCTTTCACTTTCTGCTCCCCATAAATCCAAAGTTATCTGGACTGTTTTCTATGGACAGAGTTATCATTATCATAGTTATTGCTTTTTCACAAAAATAGACACATACACTGAGTGGCCAGATTATTATGACCACCTGACATTTGTAGGCAAATTAGCTATAATTTCATGCTGAAGTTGCTAGAGGGCCAGACCATTATAAATAGGGAAGCAGGTTGTTTACCACGACAGAAGTGATTTTTTCTGAAGATATGGGTAAACAATGC
>NW_005366456.1:533321-544310 GCF_000412655.1 Myotis brandtii | reverse complement strand
TACACTGCATTGTATGGGATATGGAAGCCGAAGGCCTGTTTGAACACCTTTGCTGTCTGCAGTTACCAAGATAAAACGTCTCCAGTTCACACAGGAACACGAGGATTGGACAGTTGAGCATTGGAAAAAAGTCATGTGGTTCGATGAATCACGTTTCCAGTTGCATCATGCAGATGGCAGAGTGAGAATTTGGTGGAAACAGCATGAAAGCATGTACCCCACATGCATGAGTACAACCCTTCAAGCTGGTGGGGGCAGTGTTATGGTTTGGGGCATGTTTTCCTGGCATGATTTGGTCCCTTTAATTCGTGTGGAACAACATCTGAATAGCACAACATACCTAAGTATCGTTGCTGATCAAGTTCATCCTATCATGTTGATGGCATATCCCAATGGAGATGGCTTCTTCCAACAAGACAATGCGCCATGCCACGGTGCTTGTATTGTGCAGGAGTGGTTTCAAGAACATGAGGGAGACTTTACCTTGCTTAGGTGGCCCCCACAATCACCAGATCTCAATCCAATTGAGCATTTGTGGGATGAAGTTAAAAGAGCCATCAGGCAGCTGGTTCCACACCATCAAATCTCACAGAACTGGACAGTGCTATTCATCAGGCATGGTGTCAGATTCCTCGCATCACCTTTCAACATCTCGTGGAGTCAATGCCAAGAAGAATCGCTGCAGTATTGAAAGCAAAAGGTGGCCCAACGAAGTACTGATGGGTGGTCATAATAATCTGGCCACTCACGTTCAAATATATCCCACGTTCAAAGGCTGTTAAATCACGTTGTTTATCCATATCTTCAGAAAAAAATCACTTCTACTGTCGTGGTAAACAACCTGCTTCCCTATTTATAATGGTCTGACCCTCTAGCAACTTCAGCGCGAAATTATAGCTAATTTGCTACAAACGTCAGGTGGTCATAATAATGTGGCCACTCAGTGTATTATGTCTAGTATTTTATATGTTGCTTTTTAAAAACTCTTATTTTGGCTGTTTTACCACTTCTTTCTTTTGGATTGCTACATTATATGCTATACTTCTATATGTTGAGCGTGGTTGACCTATGAACCAAGAGGTCGAAATTCGATTCTCAGTCAGGGCACATGCCTGGTTTGCAGGCTCGATCCCCAGTGTGGGGCATGCAGGAAGCAGCCAATCAGTGATTTTATCTCATCATTGATGTTTCTATCTCTCTCTCCCTCCCCCTTCTTCTCTGAAATCAATAAAAACATTTTTTAAAAATTGGAAAACAATTGCCATTTATCTCTCTATAAAGAGGTTGAGGTATCAGAAAATATGAAAGCAGCTAACACTTACTGAGCAGGGAGCACTGACTATGTGCCAGGTGCTTTTCTCAGCATTTAACCCATTGACTCCTCATGACAGCCTGATGAGGTAGATGCTGTCATGATCCTCCTTTCACAGAGAAGCTCACGGAGGCAGAGATCAAGCATGCCCAGAGTGGGGCGTGGAGAGCTGGCTTCAGGTCCAGCTTTAGTGGCAGCTGATGGTTGTCATGAGGGACCTTGTGTGAGATCACAGAGATTTTTCAAGAGACGTCAATCTGGAATTTTATATGAAATTTTTCAAGTTTTAATGTTGGCTTAAAAAAAATAATAGCTTGCCCTAACTGGTTTGTCTCAGTGGATAGAGCGTCGGCCTGCGGACTGAAGGGTCCCAGGTTCGATTCCGGTCAAGGGCATGTACCTTGGTTGCAGGCACATCCCCAGTAGGGGGTGTGCAGGAGGCAGCTGATTGATGTTTCTAACTCTCTATCCCTCTCCCTTCCTTTCTGTAAAAAAACTCAATAAAATATATTTTTTAAAAATAATAGCTTTATTGAAATATAATTCAAGTACCACAAATTTACCCATTGGATAGTTTTTAGTGTATTCACGATGTTACTCAGCCATCACCTCTATCTAGGTCCAGAACATGTTCACCCCAAAGGAGACCCCATTTCCACCCAGCAGTACTCTCCACCCTCCCCTTTCGCCAGATCCTGAAGCCACTCATCTGCTTTCTGTCTCTATGGGTTTGCCTATTCTGGATATTTCATATAAGTGGAATCATATGATATGTGGCCTTTTGTGTCTGTTTCTTTTACTTGACTTGTTTTTGAGGTTCATCCATGTTGTAGCTTTACTTTTAGTGACTGAATAATGTTCCTATGTGTAAATACACCACATTTAATTTATCTGTTCATCAGTTGATGGACACTAGAGGTGTTTACACATTTTGACTATTGTAAATAATGCTGTTATGAACATTGCTGTATAAGTATCTCTTTGAGCCCCTGCTTTCAGTTCTTTTGAGTATACTAGGGGCCTGGTGCACGAAATTCGTGCACAGTGCGGGGGTCCCTCAGCCCAGCCTGCCCCCTCTCACATATTGGGAGCCCGCAGGGAATTTCCTACTGATGGCTTAGGCCTGCTCCCTGCTCCCCTTGGGGAGCAGGCCTAAGCCACAGTCTGGCCTCCCTTTGTGGGAGGTGACCGGGCTGATCAGGGGAAGGCACCAGCCCCATCACCCCACTGCTGCAGCCACTGCCAGTCACTGCAGCCACCAAGGTGTTTTCATCAACTCGACTCCAGTCCCTTCACCATGAGAAAATGACAATTTTCTTTAGGCATTTTCAAGATGTGTCTTTCATAGGATATGACATTTCTTTATTTTTTTTTTTTTTTTGTCCTCACCTGAGGATATGTTTCCATTGATTTTTAGAGAATGTGGAAGAGAGAGGGAAAGACAGAGAGAAACATCAAAGTGAGAGGAACACCTTGATTGGTTGCCTCCTGCATGAGCCCTGACCTGGGCCCCGGCCAGGGAGGAGCCTGCAACCTAGGTACATGCCCTTGGTCAGAATTAAACCCAGACCCTGCAGTCGGCCGAGGCTTTATCCACTGAGCCAAACCAGCTAGGACAGGATATGACATTTCTTAGCCCTCCAGCAGCAGACCTTCGTTTTTTTCGCCAGGAGTGTGGTAAAAAACCCTAGATCACCTTTGATTCTTATTCCAGCAGCGGACCTTCCTTTTTTTCTCTAGGAGTGTGGTAAAAAAAACCCTAGATCACCTTTTTGGATTCTTATTACCCAAGTTACTAAGAATATTACCAGTGGCATACAGGGAGCTTAGCCAATGAGCAGTCAGAAAAGGTGTTTCCTCTGTAGTTCACACCGATCGCCGGCTCCGCCCCCCACCCAGGCCTGAAGCCTCGGCCAGAGGCATGACCCCCATCTCCCTCCGATCGCCGGCTCCGCACCCCCGCCCAGGCCTGATGCCTCTGGCCGAGGCTTTAAGCTTGGGCAGGGGCCTCCCGCAGCTCCGATGGCCGGCTCCATCCCTGCCCAGGAGCCACCTGGTTCAGGCCCTTCCTACGCTGCTCAGGGCCCACATGGGGCCTACCTTGGAGTGACCTGGGTCCCAAAGATGTTCCCTGGACCCAGGCCGCTGGGCGCCTATGTATGCAAAATAACCACCATCTTTGTTGGTTAATTTGCATACTCATCTGATTGGCTGGTGAGCGTAGCGGAGTGACATCAATTTGCGTGTTTCTCTTTTATTAGTGTAGATACCTAGAAATGGAATTGTTGGATCCCATTGTAATTCTGTGTTTAACCTTCTGAGGAACTGCCAGGCTGTTTCCACAGGGACTGGACCATTTTACAATATGCCAGCCATGCACAAGTATTTCATTCCTCACATCCTAACCAACACTTGTCACTTTTTGTTTGTGTTTGTTTGTTCTTATTTACTTAATAGCCATCATATTAGGTGTGTAGTGGTATTATTGTGGTTTTGATCTGTTTTTCTCTAATAACAAATGATGTTAAGCAACTTTTCATTTGCTTATTGGTCATTTATATTATTTTCTTTGGAGAAGTATCTATTGAGATCTTTTGCCCATTTTGAAAATTGGATTATTTGTTCTTTTATGTATATACTAGAGGCCTAGTGCATGAAATTCATGCACAGGGGGTGTGTGTCCCTCAGTCCAGCCTGTACCCTCTCCAATCTGGGACCCCTCGAGGGATGTCCGACAGGCCGTTTAGACCCGGTGGGGATTGCTGGCTCTCAACTGCTCACCTGCCTGCCTGCCTGATTGGCCCTAACTGCTTCTGTCTGCCAGTCTGATCACCCCCTAACCACTCCCCTGCCAGCCTTATCGATGCCTAACTGCTCCCCTACCAGCCCGATTGCCCCTAACTGCCCTCCCCTGCCAGCCTGGTCACCCCTAAATGCCCTCCACTGCCAGCCTGGTTACCCCTAACTATCCTCCCCTGTTGGTCTGGTCACCCCCAATTGCCCTCCCCTGCCGGCCTGGTCACCCCAAACTGCCCTCCCTTGCTGGCCTGGTCACCCCCAACTGCCCTCCCCTGCTGGCCTGTTCCTCCCCAACTTCCCTCTTCTGCAGTCCTGGTCCACCCCAACTGCCCTCCCCTGCTGGCCTGATTGCCCACAACTTCCCCCCACCCCCCGCTGGCCATCTTGTGTCCACATGGGGGTGGCCATCTTGTGAGTTGGAGTGATGGTCAATTTGCATATTACCTCTTTATTAGATAGGATATTCCAAATATACAAGTCCCTTATCAGATATATAATTTGTACAAATTTTCCCCATTCTGTGTGTTGTCTTTTCACTTTCTTGAAGTTATTATTTGAAGCACAAAAGTTTAATAATTTTGATGAAGTCCAATTTATCTATTTGGCTTTGTGTTTAAAGAAATACCTGGTAAATGGGATTCTAGCTTACTAACCACCCACTTGTGATTGCTGCTCTGTTGCCCCTGCCCCCACAAATCATTGAAACTGATGCTTTGTGAAAATACCCATTTTTCTGAAGTGGAGAGGGGCAAGAAGGTCTGGAAAGTAGCAAAGGTAGATTTCTCACCTGTAGCAATATTATTTCAGTTCACCATTTCTGCTCCTGAAGTTCCTCCACTTAGAGTAGTTTGGTGGGGAGGAGGATGTGGAGAAGGAAGAAGAGAAAGGAGTAGAAAGTGGAGAAGCGGATCAGGGCCTCTGTGTCCTGGAGATCTTATGTGATCATAAGAGAGGTTAAAATAGACTGAACAAGTTAAAAGGTCAGAAACTTTGCCTTGAGTCATAGATGATGTCATTTACAATCAGAATGGCCATGGGATTGTAGTGATTTTATGTTTCTGAGAAGAAAGGTTTAGGGACTATCTAAAAAGTTAATGGGGTTAAGGTTTCCCTTTTTATATGAGAAAATATGTGGTTAGAGCGCAGACCATTCACCAAAGGATCTCAGGTTCAATTTCTGTTTGATGTACCTGGGTTGCGGGTTCCATCCTCAGCCAGCCAATAGATGTCTCTCTCACATCAATGCGCCTCTCTCTCTCTCTCTCTCTCTCTCCCCTCCCCCTGCCCTCTCCCTCTTCTTCTCCCTCTCTCTCTCTCCCCCTTTTCCCCTTCTCCCTTTTTCTCTCCTCCCTCCTTCTTTCCCTCCCTCCCTTCCTTCTACTCTCTAAAAGTCAATGGAAAAAATATCCTCAGGTGAGGAGTAACAAAAAAGAAAACATAATATAGAAAAGTGGGGTGGGGGAAGTGGGTTTGTTTGCTGGTTCTATGACCTTACTTAGAGCCGGAATTTTGCTGAGGAAAGGGGGAGGAAAGATCAATGTTGAGCCTTCCCACTTGTACCAGTACACCTGCACTATTAGTTGAGAGTTCAGCTCTAACGCACTTTGTGGACTAGCTTGGGGAGCTGGCACCCACAGATCTTATGGTGTGTGGGGAGGTGAGTTCCAAGTTCCAAATAACACCCTTACCTTGGGAGTGAAACTGTTGATCTCTGGGAGAATAAGCATACATCTCATTGTCACCTTGACTTCAGAGCCTTGTACTCCTAAACCCAGTTCATGAAGTCCGATGCTTTAGGGGTGGGGATTTGTTCCTGTATGCTTAATGTGAGGGATAAGGAAATGCTTTCTTAAAGACATGGAATTTGCAGGGGGACTTGATTGAACGGTAGGGTTTCAGCCAAGGGGAGGAAAGTATTATAGATGGAGTGACCTGTATGAACAAAGGCTCGGGAGCTGGAGTAGACAACATGTTTGAAGCTATGCATTGGTCATTTTGGCTGGACTATAGAGTGCCTGCTGGAGGGGACACTTAGTTCCAGAGGGGTTGGGACTGGGGCACTCCTTGAGTGCGAGGAGAGAAGTTTTTATTGAATTCAGTGGTCAGGGGAGCTCCTAAAAGTGTTAGAGCAGGGACTGACATAGCGAAAGCCGTGCTTCATTCTGCAGACTGATCTGATCGTGTAACATGGAGAGATTAGAATCCGGGCTCACTGTGTGACAGGCATGGTGCTAATAATAGCTAACACTTATAGGGTGCTTTTTGCAATATTCACTTTATTAATCTTCTCATGAAGTAGTTACTTCTCTTTCACTCATTTTATAGATGAGGAAGCAGGCACAGAGAGGTTAAATGATTTCCCCAGAGTTAACAGCTAGTAAGTGGTAGAATTGGGATTCACCTGGGCAGATTGGCTCTAGAATCCATGCCCTAACTGATGGGCCCATCAGATGGTGATATTTACAGCCAGTTTGGTGAAAGCTATATCAGAACAAAGGTGTCATAGGAATTATTTTTAACAGTGTGTTTAATTTTGCATTTTATTGTATCTGAGGCAGTGCACTGGAACTCGAAACAGTCAGCCTCTTTTTATAGCTAAATGTTGGCCCAACTTTTCCATTCCTTTTCTATAACTTAATCCTTTCTCTCTACTTTTCAAAAACTACTTTACCTGAAGGCTTTAAATGAAGATTTTAAATTAAGCTTGTCAGTAGTTAATAAAATACAGGCCAGTATTAAATTTCTAGAACTATTTGAGCATTATTCAGTTTAAAGTTATAATTTATTACCTTTTATGTGTATATTTTAATTTTTTTCTCTTTCAAACAGTTTTCTATCACTGGTGAATGTTTCTTTGGGAGAATTTATATGTAGTTATACAAATATGATTAAGAAAACAAACTAAAAATACAAAGCTTTGAACTTCTTGGCAACTGATAACAGTGTGTACAATGAATACATGTACAGGTTAAGTCTTTAAAAAGATAATTACCCTCATCTTTAAGTCTCCTCTTTTTCAGCTCTTCATATTTTTCCTAATTTTGCACTTTTTTTAAATATATATTTTATTGATTTTTTACAGAGAGGAAGGGAGAGGGATAGAGAGCTAGAAACATCGACGAGAGAGAAACATCGATCAGCTGCCTCTTGCACACTTCCCACTGGGTATGTGCCCGCAACCAAGGTACATGCCCTTGACTGGAATCGAACCCGGGACCCTTCAGTCCGCAGGCCAACGCTCTATCCACTGAGCCAAACCGGTCAGGCTAATTTTGCACTTGATTGTCAGCAATTCCAGCCACTGAGCTGATAAATTCCATTTCCTCCTTCCACTGTTCTCCCTCTACTGGAATACTGATGTATGTATGACAGTCTATAAGATATGGTATTTCACTACTGGGAGCGCAATTAAGAATGGGCCTTGCCTGCCATACCCCATATGCAGAAGAGAGCCCTGGCTCTGTCTGGAGAAGAAAGAAGGAAAGAGAGAGGTGTGGTCAGAGGAGGGAGAGGGGATACAAACATAGGCTCAGCCAATTTTAGGACGAAATCAAGAAACCAAAGCCAATCATCTAATTCAGTGGATCCGAGTTTCTTGTTACTAAAATGAAGGCAGTCCTTTGGGGTTGATAGTGGAGAATCTCTGTTACCAACCCTGTAATTTGCAGATAACTATACTGTAGTTGCTGGTTTTCAAGTTTATTACAATGTTGTATTGGGATCAGTGGTTTTTTCTAAATAAAACGGCTGGTTGTGTGGGGTCTTGCATCTTACAAAATTTTAGGAAATTTTCAGCCATTTTACATCAAACTGGAATTAAAAACTGGAAAGATCAACCTTTCTTTTCACTTAGTGATGTCTTTGGTCTTTGAACAAAGCATTTACAGTGAATCTGTTGTGCAAATAATCATTCTTGTTAAGAGAGACCTTGTTACCCTTGGCACCTCCTGGGAACATCCCTAAATTTGGATGGTGAAGTAAGGCCATATTTTAAATACATCCCTGGAAGGGATGAAATGCTCAGAACTTGGCAGCGTTTCACTTCTGACGGCCTAGCTCTTAAGCCACAAACAATCTAATTGGTGGTTACAACTTTTTCCATAAGAGCATTTTGATGAATTAAATGTTTCTCCTACTTCTTACTCTTCTCATGTCCTCAGCGAAATTACTATATTGTGTTCACCTTGTGCCTAGCGGAGTGCCTGGTGTGTGGTAGGCAATCAGGAACCATTTGAAAACTTGAGTCCTCATTACTCAAACCTTATGATACATACCACTATCTGTGCTGACAGATCCTGAAGGTCCTTCGAGCTACAGAACATCAGAAGTGTACTGATAGGAGAACCAATTGATCGTATGAAAGGCACACTGCTATATTAAAAAGAATTACCTTACATTAATGTAAATTGTATTGGGTCATTTTCTTTTTATATTTTTGAGTACAGAGGAGGGGTATTTAGGTAAGAAGCCATCAGGTTCTTTATTATGGCCTGGTAGGTAAAACCACATGTTTGAATTTCTGTTGTACTCTTGTTTATAGACAGTGCCCTTTGTATAAGGAGCACTTTTTAAATGCTGCCCAAATTTGAGTATTAGAGCACTGTACTTGCTTGGCTAGCAGTTTTGGCTTTTGTTGGTGACTCATTGGAACCTTTAGGAAACCCAAACCAATTATGGATATCAGAAACTGCCTGATCTAGAAGGAGTTAGGACTTATGGATGAAGAGGGTGTGGTAAAAAGTATTAGCTGTAACAGAAAAGATTGATAGATGTCAGAAATTGCCTGCCATTCTCTTGGTCCCTACATCTTCAACTTGATGATAAATTTCTCAGATAAGAATTGATCTGAATTGCTTGGCTTGATATAGGATACTTATTTATAGTATTTATTTTGTGTTAAACATTATACCAAGTGCTTTCCATGGGTTTTTTTATGTAATCCTCAGAAGAAGCCTAGCTTTAAGTCTGTTTTAAACTGTGGTGTAGATAAGTTCGGCGACTTGCTCAGGTTACACAGCTTGCAAATGGGAGAGCCAGAATATGAACCCAGAAAGAATTCATAGGGACTTAGTCCAGAGCCCTCCCTCATTTTCCTTATCTGTAAATTTTAAGTAATACAACTTCTTCCTTACACAATTGTGACTATTAATTGAGACAGTGCAGTAAAGTATCAATGGCAATGCTAGTAGGTGCTAAATAACTGATAACTGTATTCGTAATGATTTCTCTTAATAACTATCAATGCTAAGAAGATACTTAGTATTTTTCATTTTACGCTCTGCTGTGCTTTCTTTACTAAACCAATCAAAAAGTTTGAAGGGGTAAAAAAAGAGGTAGCAGGGATAGGGAGAGAATTGCCATATTGGCCCCCATCGGCTAGCCATCATATCAGTGAATCTTGAAGTATTTTCACATGTAAAAAGGGGGAAATCAAGCAGTGTCTTGAGGAAGTGGGACTGTACTTCATGTTTGCCATTCTTCCCTATTTTCCTTCTCACCCTGTCTATATTCAATAGACAAGCTCCCTTTGGTATCTATATAGTTGGGTAGCCTTAAGCTTTTCTTTTTAGTGGCAACTCCAAATGCTATTAAAATTCAAATTTTCAGTTATCTTAAGTGTGGAATTATAAAATTCAAAGTAATTCATAAGCTGTGTATTTTAAGCTACGCAAAACAGAGAAGTTAGATGTTTTTATGTAATTCTACAGTTTTTCAGTGATTTGGGAAGAATGAAAAATTAAAAGTCTGCATGGGGGACAAGTGTTAGGAACCCTATTGTTACCAAGGGAATTACATGCTTTACTCATGTATTTTTCTCATTGGTACTTTTATTGGGTTAAAACTTTAGAAATTGTTCTTTATCATTTTAGTTGTTTTTTTTTTTTGGTTATTTTGTTTTTACTATTTCTTAGCTAAGGACAGGAAGCATCCATAGTTTCACTTTTTGAAAGTTAGGTTTGCATGAAATCCAGAAAAAAAAATTTACATACTTATTTCTAAATCTTTTCAAAATAAATCACATATTTTTTCTAAAGCTTTAAAAGTTTGAATCTAAAATTTAAAACAACCCTTTTCAAAAGAGCCCTTTGTTGAATTTAGGTGCAATAACATTTCCTAATTTTTACTCTTATTTAAACATTTTTATTTTTCTACAAGTTGGACTTTGTTTCTTTAGCCACCTCTGTCACACCAGATGTGCTAGATAAAAAACAAACCCACGAGTAAACTTGCTTCCTCCCCACCTAGAGAAAGCACCTGTGAGCAGGCAGCCACAATACGTGTCACAGGAGTGCTGATATTACTGCTCTGTGAAACATGATCAAAATCCTTGTTTGTCCCAGCCTTCAAATTTTCACATCTTCACATGCTCTTCATTAAGTAGCCTTTTACCATCTTTCCTTATCAATGAAGCAAAAGCTTTGGGCTCTCTGTGTGTATGTGGTTGGGAGAGGTGCTTAATTTAGTGAACTAAATCGGACAGAAAACAGTATCTTCTAAACATTTTCTAGGAATGCTGTGCATTGCCCTAAGCCCTGTGTTCCAGCCCTGACTAAGCAACGAGGGAGAGACTAATAACTCAACTTCAAAGTGAATCAGGTTTTTTTTTTATTACTTTTGGGGTTAATGAATCACTTCCAGGAGAAATAGAAGGGGAAACAGAGAAATTTGGGGTAGTGTCTCCCAAATCTGTCAGCGGGTTCCCCTCTTCTCTCTCCCGCACTCCATCTTACACTGATTGCACGGTCTCCTCTTTGCTGGACAAGAAGTTCAAGTCCCCCAGGCACAGGCTGTGACCTCCAGTGGCGGCCTCGGCGGACACCCGGAACGTCACCTGGGCCGCGTTTCCTCGCCTGCCTGCCTGCCGCGGTTTCCTGCAC
>NW_005366456.1:519313-531907 GCF_000412655.1 Myotis brandtii | reverse complement strand
GCTGCCCGAGGAGGAGGCAGCGGGAGGACGCGCGGAGCGTCTGGAAACCTGGTCTCCGAGGGGCTTCCCGTGATGGGCGCATCCTGGAGCCTCCGGGAGGCCTGGCGCGGGGCGGCGGCTCAGTGGTGAGCGCTGGCACCTGCGGGAGTTCGGGTCTGACCTGGACGGAGGCCGACCAGGGGAGGAAGGAGTTCTCCGCTTCCGAAAGCGTCTCCGCACAGGCGTTCGGGGGCTCTGGAAAGGAAACTGGCCACCTGCAAATTTCTGCTGGCAATCCAAATGAATTTTGAACTTTAAGAAAGATGTGCGCTACCCGTGCAGCCTTATTTTTATGGAATTTGAGTTACAAAGTTCAACAGGATCATCACACCTGAGGAGCGGTTGGTCAGATTTTTTTGTGAGCTGCCAAGGTGTGTGTTGGGGGGGGGGGCGTGGTGAGGGGTGGAAGCATATCGTGAAACAAGTGTATATAGTGCCCTAAAGGTGAAAACAGTCTAATTATTGGTCAGTTTTTAATAAAACTGTTTGGTAGGAGAATACTGTAGGGAAGTATCTGTAGCTAAAGGTGTGCCTCCCAATGAAAGTCAGGTCAGCCATCTAAACTGTCAGACTTCCTTCAGATTTCCTTTGTGTTTTTGTTTTGTTTTGTTAAATAGTCACATTTGCTATTTAGTTAATGCCTGTGCCAGGCCTGGGCACACTGGTCAGAAAGAACTTCTGAGGCCAGTCCACCTTTGGTTCAGGTCGAGTTATTTTTTTTCAGTGGTACTATGGACAAGGCCTTGAGTGGAATCTGGTAATCCAGAATATTGAGTTTATATTCCCCTGTGCAATGTTATTTCTCACATGTAGCCATTTATTTTGGTATAGTTACTGCCCAGGGCACAAGAATAGGTAGAACTTTGGCAAGTGGAACATATTAAAGTCCAGAGTTGGCCCGTTGTTACTGTCTTCACATTTATTGTGTTTAGTGCCGATCTTTTCTTCACATCCACTGTTTTGGTTTTTTGAATTGGCCACTTGTTGGCCTCTTGGCACTAGGAGGAAGAGTGATTCCATGGGCAGCTCTCTGAGAACTTCCTATTGGAACAGATTATAGAGCAAATTAGTTGATTTTGAAAAGGAGAATTGCTGTTTGCAAGCAAAGGAAAAAGAGGGGGAAAGCACAGGACTTGCTGGTGATGTTGCAATAGGAAAAGTCAGTTGTTAGTCCGGTTTTAGTGTTGAATTGGCAGCTTGCCTGGGCTTAAAAAATTAAAATCACTAGGTGGCAACTCTCATAGGAAGCAGTTGGAGTGGAGCTTTAGAGGACCTGACCTACACTTGTTCTTAGTTTTCATTCTCTGGGTGTGGATACATTTCCCATAAAGGGTTTCTAAATCTATGTGAAAACAGCATGCTAATTATTGGTAATTTCTCTATAGAGGATGAGTACGTGTGTAAATGTTTCACTGGGCAACTGGGTCTGGACTGAGATGCACTTAATTTAGTAACCTGGACGCAGTTTCTGTTGTGTTTGTTATTTTCTGCTGGGACATCTTCATTATCAGGTTTGACCATGAAGATCTAAGACCTCTACCATCTTGATGTGCAGAGGAGTAATAGATTTGGTTGTATGTGATTCTCACCAATCAAATTATTCGGGACTGTTAGGGGTGCCATTTTTTTAAACCGCTCTAACCATTCAGGGGATGCTGAAGTGGCTAGCTCATCTGAAACTCTGCCTGCCTGTTTGGAGTAGAGACTGAAGTTTTTAATTCAGTCAGATCTTGATTCATCTGGGACAGTTTAAAAATCCAATCATCAGAAGGTTCAGGACTCATCCAGTGGGCCTTTGTTGTTGTTGTGTGTTTTTTTTTTTTTAACAAAGCTTATATCAGGCTGCTTAAGAAATGAAAATACATTTAAAAATTATTAGACAATTATCCTTTGTCTTTGGTTACATTATTTCCTACCAAGAAAAGGTGTTTTGCAATTACATCCATACGAAACTCCTCGTCAATGAGGTTAAATTGAGAAGAAATGTGTAGATAACTTGATTGTATGAAGTATAGTGGAACCTCGTTTCTGGAACTTAATGGAAGGCTGTTAAAGAAGCGATTTGTTTGAAAACTGAATAATTTTTCCCCATTAGAAATAATGTAAATTGAATTAAACCCACTCCAGACCCCCAAATGATTCCTGTTGCTTTAATCTTTCTTATATACAATACCTGTCTAATGCGCTGTTTAATTTATAAATAAACACTTCTTAAATTTAGCGAACCACCCCCTACTAGCCTTAAGGGAATTTTCATATATCACTGCCTCTGAAATGCTATCACTGGCTAACTGCTTTTCCTTTATCCAATCAACACCAGTTTTTCTACTTATTCAATTGCCTGTGATTGCTGTTTTGTGAGCACTTTCACACCCTTACAACATTAGCACTCTTGATGGCTTCCTTATGTTTTAAAATTGTGCTAATCCTCAATTTAACAAGCAGCAAAAGCATTCTTTCCTTTGTTACCTGAGAGAAGCTTTTTTGTCTTACTGAGATATCAGGGTGAAAAGGTTGTCAGGTTGAAAACTGAAGATTTGGTTGACAACCGAGACCTTTTTTTTTTTTTTTTCTGTGAACAACTTGGTCAAGAACTGAATTATTCCAGATGGGAGACGTTCAAGAACCGAGGTTTGACTGTACTAAAAGTCAGAGACTCTCCATCTTGGAAGATGTCCTGAAATATGGAGTGGAGTTCTTGAATTCTCCTCTAGTTCATGATTGAGGACCTAAGAATTAGAAATCTGGGTGTGAGAGGAGGATGCTTAACCTTGAATTAGTTCTTTCACCTCTCAGATTCTAGCTATCCCTCTTTGTAAAAGGAGATAAATACAGTGGGGCCTTGACTTACGAGTGTCTCCGCCGATTTTTTGCATTGAGTTGACAGAGTAATTTGAGTTAAAGAGCTCCTTAACGAGCTCCCTAACAAGCTCGGTCTCCGAAGGAATTAAACTCGCAAGTCAAGGCCCCATTGTACCTACTTCCCAAGGTTGTTGTAGGGGTTGCAATTTAATTAGATAATGTATTGAAAATTACTGTATGCTTCTTACAGCCCTTTCAACTGCTGGTAGTCTGAGACCTGATTTCCTAATTTGATATTTATCTAGGTCAGGGGTTTTTAATCCAGTACTTTAATGGGCTTCAGGGGGTCATAGTTCCCCTGAAATTGTATGCAAAATAGTATATATGCCCACTTTCTAGGGAAAGTATCCACAGCTTCTCTTGGATTCTCAAGCCCCCAGATTTAAAATTGCTAACCTAAGGTCTTGATCTTTTTTTCCTCTTGTCCTTTATTTTGGCCAGTTTCTTCATGGCAAGACTGCCCAATGGTTATAGCTGTGGGAAAGGTTGGAATTATTGATTTATATGGAAGTGAGATTATTTGAGGTTTAGCTGATACATCATTCCCTCTTCCAATTAATAAGTAGGCACATTTTAGGATAAGATTTCAGTTATCTTTCAGAGGTCAGCCTGCTTTTCATCTTCGTCCTCATACTTGTTTTCTTCTAATTTGTAACATTAGTTGATTGTACAGTTGATTTTGGTGGAAAAAGATTGATAATACATTTGACTTATTTCAAGTGACTGAACTCAGAAGATAATACCTTTCTTTTCAGGTGATTTGTGAAATTCTAGAGTTCACAAAATTATATTTAGATGAACTTAATTGGTGTAAGTTAACTAATTAGGGTTTCTGTATTAGTCCCTGAACATATTGGGAGCCTTTAAAAATGAAAACATTAAGTGCCTTAATTTCTTGGAAATTAAAAAAAACAAACCTATATGGTGTCCTTGTGGGTGTCAACAGTGTTTTTGGAAAATAACATTTCCTTTGGGATGCTATCCCTAACTTCTCTTCAGCTTGTTATACAATATCAAAGTAGGCCACCCTTTTCTTCTCCAGACACTCTACCTATCACCATGTGAAAGCATGTATTATATGTTGGCTTTCATTAGAGTGTAAATTCCCAGAGGACACTGGCATGGCTGACTGACATATACAGGGATGGGGCAAAAGTACATTTACAGTTGTTCCTATGGAAAATAATAATTAATAAATAATTATGCAAGAATAAACTCCGTTTGGCATGCTCACAACTGTAAACCTACTTTTGCCCTATCCTGGATTTAGCTCCTGCACACTGCTCAGTAAATATATGCCCCCAAAATGAATGCATTGGGCTGTCCTGAAGATTGAACTGAGTCATTCAAAGATGAGGGGTTTAAATGACCAATTTTCTATTGTGTTGTGACTTAGTCTGTGGATGGAGAGTTGTGCTTTATGGCCACTGGGGAGGCCAGAGGCTGTCTTTCTGCAGGTCCTGTTGCTGTCTGTCCTGAGTTTAGCACTCCATTTACACTTTCCTGAAAGAGTGCAGACAGGACATCACCTCCCTTATCTCTGATATTTAGGTAAGGGCATAAGATGGCAACCCAGGCTGATGTCCACACTTGATGACAGGTGATTTTTTCTCATAATAACAGGGACATAATTGAGCCTAGGGCAAGATGGAAAAGAGGCTGGTTGGCACCTACTGGCAGTTAGGTTTAAAAAAAAAAAAAAAAAGGACAGGCTGGGGAGGTAGGTTAGCCTCAATCAACACAGACTGAGTCAACGTAACAATACCACTTTTTTCTTTCCTAGGTAAAAAAAATTGTTTGTAGTTACCTGAAAACAAATACATGGATGTTTGTGTGAAGTACTGTTAAAGTAACTACATTATAGGCATAAAACCCTCTCCCTGAAGTTAAGAGCATTTTTATTTTTCTCTAAGGTTTCTTTTCTATTTTCCCCTTCTTTTGTGTGTGTGTGTGTGTGTATGGACAATTTGAAATTTATAAAAATAGAGAAACTACTGTACTGAGCCAGCCTCCTTTTATCCATCACACAGCTTAAACAACTGAGTCATGGCCCAATCTTGTTTCATCTCTACCCAGCTCCCCACAGTGAATTAGTTTGAAGGACATCCCAGACATCATATCATTTCTTTTGGTTTTCTTTTTTGTTTCCATGGACTTCAGCTTGTCTCCTACACAATGGAGCCTTAAAGTGCTCTGCACCTTCTTTTCAGGCATGCCAGGCTGCCATTTCTCATCTCCCCTGTGAGTGTGTAAGGGTTCTGCGGGTGACAGTGCTTACAGACTGCCTGTATCTCAAGTGGGGTTTGAAACTGAGCCTCAGACAGAAATCAGTGAGATCCAAGTTCACTGCATCAGAGTCACAGTAATACACATTTAAGAAGTATGCAGGTGATTCTGTTGCAGATTGCCCACACTTGATGCTTACCTGGATGAACATTAGGGCTGCAGTGACAGCACCCTTGCTGGCAATTCCTATAGGAAACTCTGCTTGTAAAGTCAGCAGTAACCTACAAGTCAAAGTCCCCCCCCACCCCCACCCCTCATCCCCCTGGAGACCTAGAGAGACTCCCCTATAGCAGGAAGTCTTTCTCCTGATTGTGGCACCTTAGCTATTTTAATGCAAACTACATCCTGTGGGCCAAATCCTTCCTGCAGGCTAACTAAGAATGTTTTTTAAAAAATATATTTTATTGATATTTTACAGAGAGGAAGGGAGAGGGATAGAGAGTTAGAAATATCGATGAGAGAGAAACATCGATTCAGCTGCCTCCTGCACACCCCCTACTGGGGTGTGCCCGCAACCAAGGTACATGCCCTTGACCATAATCGAACCTGGGACCTTTCAGTCCACAGGCTGACGCTCTGTCCACTGAGCCAAACCAGTTAGGGCTAAGAATGGTTTTTACATTGTTGAATGGTTGAAGCAAAAACTCAAAAGATGATGATTTTATGACATGAAAAATATGAAATTCAGATGTCAGTGTCCATAAGTAAAGTTTCATTGGAACATAGCCACATCCATTCATTTGCTTATTGTCTATGGCTGTCTCCATAGGATGAATAGCAGAGTTGAGTAGGTGGGACTGAGACCTTACAGCCCACCAAGTCCAGAACGGGCTGTCTGGGTCTTTACAGAAAAAGCTTACTGTTCTTGTTCTAATGGATCCCTTGGTTAACGAAGGGAAACTCATTCTGCAGAATTTGATTCTAGTACTCTTTGAATTTTGTTTTGAGAGGGTGAATCTTCAAAATAGTAAAATCTATTCTTAAACCAAAAGTTTATTCAATATTGAAGAGATATGTCGAGCTAGAGAGAAATAGAAGGAGAAAGAAACGATTTTGTATAAGAAGGTACCTATATTTGTTTGCTTTTGTCATTCACTGCCACTTCCTTGGGCATATACCTGTTTTAGGACAAAGCAAATGAAAGCATCAACAGAGCTGTTACTGTCCCAGCTTCCAAGAGCCTTCAGCTGTGAAGATGTTGCTTGGCTTCTATTAAGTCCCTGATGGTTTGTAAATATTCTAGTGAAAGAATCTAGAACTTTTATGGGCTTTTTAAAAGTTTACGGAGCTCACATTCTTCAGAATTTCTGCCATTGTGCTGGCTTAGAGAAGCTGAAACCCTGTTGGAGGTTTGGGAATTATAAGGGTATTCACCAGGAAACAAATCTGCATTTTGGTTGATGAAGAAGTATACAGTGTCCTTAGACTTGCTGAAAAGTGCAGCGCCTGGCACAATCCATGCTGAGCTCCTCAACCTTCAAGGCTTCTCAGTTAATGGAAACCATGCATATTACCTGCAGTAGTAGGATGGGATTCCTAACTCTACTGTATTTAGGTTTTTTTAAAAATATATATTTTTATTCATTTCAGAAAGGAATGGAGAGGGAGAGATAGAAACATCAATGATGAGAGAGACTCATTGATCAGCTGCGCCCTGCACACCCCTCAGTGGGGATCGAGCCCACAACCTGGGCATGTGCCCTTGACCGTAATCGAACCGGGGACCCTTTAGTTCACAGGTCACTGCTCTATCCACTGAGCCAGACCGTCTAGGGCTCCATTTAGTTTTGATTAGTTCTTGCACATTCTTATCTCAGGAGGGAAGTGTAAGGAATTTATGCATCATTATTGAGTATGACCTATATCTTACATTGTTTCACTTCTTCCTTATAAGGACATCCTGCTTCCTCGTATCCACATCTCACAATGTTCCTGTATGTGGACAGCTTAAATTTGGTGAGAACTTTTATTCTATGCCAGCACAGGTTTGACCTCATGTAATCTTCGCAGCAATCCTTTCATCTAGATCAGTGATGGCGAACCTATGACACGCGTGTCAGAGGTGACACGCGAACTCATTTTTTTTCGTTGATTTTTCTTTGTTAAATGGCATTTAAATATATAAAATAAATATCAAAAATATAAATCTTTGTTTTACTATGGTTGCAAATATCAAAAAATTTCTATATGTGACACGGCACCAGAGTTAAGTTAGGGTTTTTCAAAATGCTGACACGCCGAGCTCAAAAGGTTCGCCATCACTGATCTAGATGTTACCATTATTCCCATTTTACAGAGGAGGAAACTGAGGCTTAGAGAAGTGAGATGCCTTACTAAGATCACAAAGCATGTAAGAGGCCCTGTAACCCAGATCTGCCTAACCCAGGGGTGGGCAAACTTTTTGACTCGAGGGCCACAATGGGTTCTTAAACTGGACCGGAGGGCCGGAACAAAAGCATGGATGGAGTGTTTGTGTGAACTAATATAAATTCAAAGTAAACATCATTACATAAAAGGGTACGGTCTCTTTTTTTTTTAGTTTTATTCATTTCAAGCGGGCCGTAGTTTGCCCACGGCTGGCCTAACCCCACAGCCCACATGCTCTACCCTCTGCTGTGCTGACCCATTTCAGAATGTGCACCCACTTCTCATGAGCTTGAGCAGGTTGCTGTGACCTTTGTTTTCCTTACACTTGGCTAGAAATACTGACCTTTATAAAAAAAGAAAAAAGAAAAGAATTTTAAGTAAACATGTCAGAGCTTTTTTCTTGCTATGCCTTACAACTGTCTATATGTTGTATTTAGCAGTTCTTCTAGAAAAAATAAATAAATATATATATATATCCTATATAATCCTACATAATAAAAGAGAAACATGTAAATTGACCATCCCTCCTCTATGCTCACCAGGCAATCAGGAGTATGCAAAGTAACCTGACAAAGATGGCGGGTTAATTTGCATACACAGGCGCCGAGTGGCCTGGGTCCTGGGAATATCCTCGGGACCCAGGCCGCTCCTAGTCTGCAGGCCTGCGTGTAGGCCCTGAGCGTCTGGGGTCCCAGAATGCCCCTGGCCACTCCGGGCCTACGGGCGCAGGCGCCAACTGGATGTTCCCGCCCTGGCTGCCGGCCTTGGGGGCATGCCCCCCGCCCCCCGGCGGTGGGGATACGCCCCTAGCCCAGTGGACACAACGCAGGGGGTCCTCTGCACATGAGCTGCAGAGGAAACACCTTTTCTTTTTTTAAAAATATTTTTTACTGATTTTTTTTTTATAGAGGAGGGCAGAGGGATAGACAGTCAGAAACATTGATGAGAGAGAAACATCGATCAGCTGCCTCCTGCACACTCCCCACTGGGGATATGCCCCCAGCCAAGGTACATGCCCTTAACAGGAATCAAACCTGGGACCCTTCAGTCTGCAGACCGATGCTTTATCCACTGAGCCAAACCAGTTCGACCGCTCATTGGCTAAGCTCCCTGTATGCTGCTACTTGCAGTGTTCTTGGTAACTTGTGTTATAAGAATCCAAGAACGTGGTCTAGGGTTTTCCCACCATACTCCTGGAGGAAAAAAACAAAGGTCTGCTGCTGGAGGGGCTAAGAAATGTCATATCCTGCCCTAGCTGGTTTGGCTCAGTGGGTTCGATTATGATCAAGGGCATGTACCTAGGTTGCAGGCTCCTCCCTGGCCGGGGCCCAGGTGAGGGCTCATGCAGGAGGCAGCCAATCAAAGTGTCCCTCTCACATTGATGTTTCTCTCTGTCTTTCCCTCTCTTTTCCACGCTGTCTAAAAATCAATGGAAACATCCTCAGGTGAGGATAAAAAAAAAAAAAAGAAAGAAATGTCACATCCTATGAAAGCTATACCTTGAAAATGCCTAAAGAAAGTTGTCATTTTTTCATGGTGAAGGGACTGGAGTCCATGTTGATGAAAACACCTTGGTGGCTGCGATAGCTGGCAGTGGCTGCAACAGTGGGGTGATGGGGTTTGTGCCTTCCCCTGATCAGCCCGGTTGCCTCCCGCAGAGGGAGGCCAGACTGTGGCTTAGGCCGGCTCCCCATGAGGAGCCGGCCTAAGCTGTCAGTAGGACATCCCCTGAGGGCTCCCAGTCTGTGAGAGGGGGCAGGCTGGGCTGAGGGAACCACCCCCCGCCCCCCGCACGAATTTCGTGCACTGGGTCCCTAGTGTGTGTGTGTGTATTTAGGGGGAGGGGAAGCCTGCAGTTTGCATTGGAAGTAATTGGCTTTTTAAAAAGATTAAATAAAAGATAAGGTTGCAGAAGATAGCAAACAATCATCTGGGATTTGTGTCATTAAAAAAATTCTTTAAAAAAGGAGAAGTGAAATTTTACTATTTAAATAGCATTTCTCAGTACAAGATTGCTTTTAATCGCATTGATATTCAAAGTTTATGGCAGTATTTCTAATAAATGTGCCCCTCTGATTATAAAGCATTTTTTGATTGAACTTCTAAGGAGAAAAGGAAGCCTGTTAGTAGACTTAACAGTTGGAGTTACTGTACTTTTGAGAGAAAAGCAGAGGATTAAATTTATATTCATTTTGTACAGCAGGGAATATTATAAATGAGCAAGAGAAAGAGAAGAATGGTTTTTGCATTTCAGGCACTCCTAACATAAAACTAGGTTAAATGTTCTTGTTTCTCTTTGTAATAAAGACCCTGCTAACATGAAATGCTTTTTCTCTTATATATAAGCTTATGGCAAGGACAAAGTAACAGTGTATTATCAATTAGATTCACAATCTTAACACAGGAAATATTCCCCTCCCAGGTTATACAGATGTTTCCCACAGTTCTGAAATCCAAATATTGCAGTAGGAAAAAAGAAGAAGAATGCTTTTTTTTTTTTTAATATTTTATTGATTTTTCACAGAGAGGAAGGGAGAGGGATAGAGAGAGTCAGAAACATTGATGAGAGAGAAACATCGATCAGCTGCCTCCTGCACACTCCCCACTGGGGATGTGCCCGCAACCAAGGTACATGCCCTTGACCGGAATCGAACCTGGGACCCTTGAGTCCGCAGGCCGACACTCTATCCACTGAGCCAAACCGGTCAGGGGAAGAAGAATGCTTTTAGCCAGTGGTCCTTGGGCTTTTATATTAGAAGCCAGAAAGTTTCTGCAGCAAACTGAGGATCAAACAGAGGTGCTAGTATTTTATAATAAATATAATTAGACATATAATTCTTACCACCATAAAAATAGAGGGCCGGTGTTTTGGAATAACGGACAGTCCTTTAAATTTGAAGAAAGTTTAGGTTTAGGAAAGACTTATTGCATTGTCCTTATTTTTCTCCGTGTGTGTGTGTGTGTGTGTGTGTACACTTTCTGGAAAGCAGTATGTATTTTGGTTTTTGAGAAACACTGCCTTAAATCAGCTTCCCAAAGTAACTTCCATGCTATCCCACTTCTATGTGCTATTAGTGGGTGTTGTGCAGAAAGGGGTTCCATGTGGTAAGTTTGCAAAAGGCAACTTTAAGAGGGAGGCAGTATGTACTAGGAACTTTAGTTTCGTAATTAAAACAGATTTGGGTTCAAATTTTATCTCTACTACGTGAATAACTTAAGGAAATTTCCATAGTTTTGCTCAACCTCAGTTAACTTACCTGTATAATGGGGATGATGGTGGTACCTCACAGTGTTTAGGAGGATTAAATGGCATAATGCAGGTTCAGCACTTTGTACAGTGTCTAACAGTAATTCAACAAATGATAGTTGCTTATTTGATTATTTTAATAATGAGAAGACAGTATTATGAGCAGGCCTCTAATCAAGTGGGCAGCCAGAACTTTCAGGGGAGCAGCAGGAAGTGCAATGCCAGTTTTCCCTTAGCAGGCAACCAGTAGACAGTGAGGAAACTGCAGCATGCTTAGGAAAATAGAGTGGCAAACGAACCCCAGTTTCAAGCTTTCTTGGACTCTAGTAAAAATGAGAAGTAGGAATTGACATTTTTTATTTCCTCTTTGTCGTCTCTGTGGACCTGCAGAGAGAAGCCCCGTGTAGGTATTTACCTTCCTGCTTGTAGAATCGCACTGCTCCTCCTCTGGAAGCCTGTAGTTTGTGTTTCTTTAGAGAGCTGCTTGCGGTGTTTTTACAAACCTTTTTCTGGGCAAGAAAGGAAATTATAGCCAACAGAATAAAGTCATTCTCACTAAGGTGGGAAATGGATCAAAGATACCTGATTTATAAAAAATATATATTTTTATAGATTTCAGAGAGGGAGAGAGAGATAGAAACAGCAATGATGAGAGAGAATCATTGATTGGCTGCCTCATGCATGCCCCACACTGGGGATCAGGCCTGCATCACGGGCATGTGCCCTGATTGGGAATGGAACCGTGACCTCCTGGTTCATAGGTCGACTGAGCCATGTTGGCCGGGCAGATACCTGATTTTATGTATGTGTTGTGGTAGTCACTGGGGGTTTCATAGGCAGTCCCTGTGTGATGAGGGAATTTAGAAAATTTCCTCTTAAATTCGGAAATTTGCTATTTTAACGTGAATCAATTCTTCATTTAAGTTACCTCGTTCTGTTTGGAAGCTATGTAGACAGATTTTTTAATGGGGAAAAACATTATTGTTGTTGTTGAAGTTAGTACATATTCATGAAAGTCATCATTCTGTATAATTCCACTTTGGACCAATTTTGAATCTTCAGTTGCAGGACGTGGACTTGGGGCATTTCGTAAACCCATGTAGATGCTTGAGCACTTCTTGAAGGCAGGACTCCAACTTGCCAGCCAGGTCGTTTCGCTTCCTGACAAGATTCAGACGCTGTCATTAGGCAGGCCTCAAGATATTTTGTCCTGTGTGATTCCTGCCTTGAGAATTCTCTGGCTGTTTCACCTTCATTCATTGCGATTTTGTCCCACAAGCATTTGACAGGCACCTTCTCTGTGCCGCTTGCTGGACTAGAGTCTGAGGCCACAACTGCCAACAAGGCAAAAAGGCACAGCCCTAACCCCCCAAGGCAGGCAGTTGGTTAGCAAATATTTATGGAGTCACCCACTAAGAGCCAGGTTCTCTGATGAGTGTTGGGGATAGAGTGACACAAGTCAGAAAGCGCTCCTGCCCTTCAGTGAAGCGAGACAAGGTAAATGCGCAAACATTTTTCAAGGACTGTGAGGACTCAATCAAGTAGGCTAGTAAGTTGAGAGTGGGGAGGCAGGGCTCTAGCTGACATGATCAGGAAGGCTTTTCTGAGAACTTTATGTTTGAGCTGAGATCTGGATGATGAGAGAACCATGGCCACTGGATCGTGTGGAAGGAGGGAAAAGTGTTCCAAGCAGAAGGGGCAAGTAAATACGTGGCCTCGGAGATGGGAATGGAGAAGAGTGGCGGGAAATGAGGCATGAGGTCAGATCAGGATCTTTGTGATCAAAGATCTAA
>NW_005366456.1:514496-519200 GCF_000412655.1 Myotis brandtii | reverse complement strand
GCTTCAGCAGGGAATGGCCTGATCTAATTCGCCTTGTGTTAAGGCCACTGGCTGTTGTATGGCGAATAGATTGGGGGGAGGGTATAGATACCCAAAGACTAGGTGGGAGGGGATGGTGACTTCGATCTTAGTGATGGCAGTGGCAATGCAGAGAGGTTGTCCTCGTAAGGATATGTTTTAGAGGTGGACTTGACATGATTTAGTGAAGATTGGATGTGGATGCGGCAGAAAGTTAGGGGATCTGAAGCTTGGGAGCTGAGTTGATAACATTTAATGAGCTGAGGAATGGCAGAGGATATGGAGGTCCGGTCCGGAGCTCTGTTTGGACCACACTGTGTTTGATATACTTGGCATTCAGGTACAGCTGTGGAGTGGGCAACTGAATCCACAGTCTGGAGCTTGGTGGAGCAGCCCGGGCTGGAGACACTGGGTGAGGCCACATCATCACTGTATAGAGGGCCTGGAGAGAGCGGGATGGGGTGAGTTCCTCTGAGACAGCGGTTCTCAATCTGTGGGTCGCGACCCCTTTGGGGGTGGAACGACCCTATCACAGGGGTCGCCTAAGACCATCCGGAAAACACATATATAATTACATATTGTTTTTGTGATTAATCACTATGCTTTAATTATGTTCAATTTGTAACTATGAAATTGGGGGTCACCACAACATGAGGAACTGTATTAAAGGGTCACGGCATTAGGAAGGTTGAGAACCACTGCTCTAAGATACGCGTGTCCATGAAGAACAGAAGAGGGCCAAGGGCTGAGCCCTCATTGAGGAGGTTGTGGTGAGGAATCTGCAAAAGAGGGGAGGAGTCTCCCTCCAGTGAGAGGGGGAAGGGGACCAGGTGGGTGTGGTGGTGTGGAAGTTGAGAGAAGAAACCCTTTTAGTGAGAAGGGATTGCCTGTGTCAGATGCTGCTGTGAGGTTAAGTAAAGCCAGGCCAGGGACTTCATCTCTGGCTTTGGCAGTGCAGAGGTCATTAATGACCTTAATCAGAAGAGTGGAGGAGGCAGGTGCCCGATTGGAGGAGGCCGTAGAACTGACGCTGAGGAAGTGGAGGGGACAAGTGTAGGCAGGTCTTCAAAGGGTTTTGCTTTGAAAGAGAATGAAGAAATTAAGCAATAGCAGGATAGGGGCATGGATAAAGGGAAGTTTTTTTTGTTTTAATTTTATTTACTTTATCGTATTAGGGCATGTTTGTCTACTTTGGAAATGATTCAGGAGTGAGGAATGATTGAACACGTGAGAAAATGGATAAATCACGGCGATAATACCCTGATTTGGAAAAAAAATAGGACTCAGAGCCCAAGTGGATGTGTCAGTTTTGGATACAATCTGAGACTTCCTTCTTTTGTAATAAGAGGCCAAGCATGCTTATCGGTTGCAGGTAGAGATGGGGAATTGTGGGAAGATAAGGTAGGTTGTTTTTTCCTGTCATTTCTGTGAAGAAAGAGGGGAGTTAGCAGTTGAGAGAGGGTAGGAGGAAAAATTTTGTCTTTTTATCCAAAGTAAGCAGGCTGTCATGTCCTTAGAGGCCTCCCAGTGCCATTAGAAGAAAATACAGGTTTCCTTGTGAGGCCTTGGATGGTAGTCCCGTGAGCCCAAAAATTGGGAATCTCAACAACTTGAGGTGGAGTGCTATCAGACAGGAGGGGGAAGCAGGGGCATGTAAGGAAGGCTGTCTGGAGGAGGTGAAGGAGGGGTTGGAGCTTTTGTTAAGCCTTGATGGGTGAGTCAGCCAGTGTGGTGTAGGAGCACCTTCTGAGGTGGGGACATCTCTGGGAGTCTGAAACTTGGCAGTAGCCCTCGGGCTTGAGTAGTAGAAGGCAGGAACGGAGCTGGATGAGGCAGGGAGCAAGTCATCCCAAAGGAGTTCGTGCTTTGTCCTGAGGTCGAGCTTTGGGAGTGTGAGCTTTAGCAGTGTGCACCTTGAATTGGTAGTTACCAAACTAGAAGTTGAAGGCCAGTGGGGCATGGATGTAGCCTCCCTCCTTGATGAGAAATCCTCAGGTGTGTAGGTAATGATAAACTGAGAAAGTGAGGGTTGTTTTTTGTTTTGTTTTTTATATATTTTAATTGATTCCCGAGAGGAAGGGAGAGGGGGAGAGAGAGATAGAAACATCAATGATGAGAGAGAATCATTGACCGGCTGCCTCCTACATGTCCCCTACTGGGGATCGAGCCTACAACCTGGGCATGTGCCCTTGACTGGAATCGAACCCGGGACCGTTTAGTCCGTAGGCCGACGCTCTATCCACTGAGCCAAACCGGCTAGGGCAATGAGGGTTGTTTCTTCCCATTAAACCCTTTAATGGTTTCTTTTTGTTTGCATTCATTTATTCAGCATGTATTTATCGAGCATCTACTTTGTGCTAGGTATTTTTCTAATTTTCAGAAAAAAACAGCCAACTTTCTAGAATTACCCTCATAGAGTTTCTATTTTAGTGTGGGAGGCAGGCAATAATTCGAAAGGAAAAGGGGGAAAAATATATATGTATGCATGTATGTATGTATGTTAGGAGGTGATGGGTGTTCTGGAGAAAGATAAAGGATAGAAGAATGCAGTTTAAAATAGGGTGAGGAGTTTTGTGAACCAAGACTTGTAGGGTATGAAGGCATGAATCATGTGTATATCCTGAAGGAGCTTTCAGGCAGGAGGGACGGCAAACCCAAGGGCCCGGATGGCTGGAGAAGTGTAAGGGGGGATAGCAGTAGGAATCAGATGCTGAGGGTTGGGAGTGTGTTGGGGAGGCAGATCACCTGGGGCCTTGTAGCCCCTTGAAAATCCAGGTTCCTTGACTGTGGTCCACAGTCTCTGCCTAGTCTGGCCTCTGCCAGGTTGTCCAGCCTTGTCACCTTTCATTTTCCCCTTTGCCCTCCATGCTTCAGGCACCCTGGCCTCCTTCCAGTTCCTCTCACACACTAGGCTCTTTCTCACCTCTGACCCCTTGCAGGACTGCTGCTTCTTCTGCCCTGAAACCTTCCTTAGGTTAGGTGTCACTTTCTTAAAAGAGTCCTCCACATCACTATGCTTTACTTTATAGCCTTTATCAAAAGTTGTTCATTAGTATCTTGTGTCCATATAAAGCAGGCCATTACTCTTAATAAAAATGTGTCATTAGTGTTAGATTTGGGGTATAAATGCTGCGCAGAAGGTATTAGGACAAGTTTTTACATAGGTCTTGGCTAAATTTGCAAAATTGACTTGGATCAGGAAAACAGTATAGACTACCCACTAATGATCTTCTTCAGCTTTTTGTTGGGGGGTGGTCACTATAATATCATTTCATTCCCTTGTTGGACATGGAGTTTGAGCATTGTTTATCTTTGTTTCCAGAGTTCTAGCACCCTTTTTGGTTGAGTAACAATATGCTGTGAAGAGAGAAATGGGTTTTGGTTTTAGAATAACTGGATATGTGCAAATAAGTGGCAATGTGTCTACTAGTAAATCCCTCAGTTACATCACCGGGGTTTTCTTTCCTGTGATAAACTGTGTGCTTTTCTCGGCCTCTGAATGGGAAATTTATTTTCTCCCTTCCTTTTATGCCTACTTCTAGGCCTTTTTCTGTCTACTCTGATGAACTACTATACTGGAGGCCGGCCCAGAGTTTACTATAGATTCTGTGTGCTACACTTTCTGTTCCTCTTATCTTACTTAGCCCATGTCTGATGAGCTTTTCATTGTCAACTGGCAGCTGCGATGACTATTTCTTTAAATGATCTTGTGTTTGGTAGATGTTTTCTTAAAATCTGGTAACTGTTGCTGAAAATAATCTGTGCTGTGTGAGTTTATAAAGTATCCATGAATTATAGTCTTCTCATTGAAGAGGTAGTTACACCAGGGTAACAAATAAAACAATTAATGTGTTTATAATTTAAAAACCAAACCATCCTGATAGATTACTAAAGTTGGTAAGCCCGAGTATCATCAAATGCCAGGTAAATCTTTGCAGAAATTTCACAAAGACCCATTTTTTTCCTCATCAGTAATTTGAAAATAAAAATAGCACCTTAAATACAGGATTCTGATAGATGGCATTTAAGAATTGTGAAGACATGTCCAATCCTGATTGCTATATGGTTTGCATTCCCATTTTATTTAAGTGGGAAAATGCTTTTTAAAAATATTTGAGAACTTGAAAAACTAAGCATTATAGCCAATACCTGGTAGTGAGTAATAGTAATAATAGCTCTCGTTATTGAGTACTTCCTATGTGTCAGGCACAGCATTAAGAACTTGACATGGATTGCCTCACTTAATCCTTATACAATACTGTGAAGCAGTTTCTTATAGCATCCCCATTTTAAAGATGAGAAAACTGAGGCTAACTTGCCCCAAATCACACAGTTTATAAGTGACAAAACTGGAATTTCTGGTTTGGATGATATCAGAGCCGTTCCCTGGTTTGTCCAATTAGTGACAGCTAATTTCTGCTTGTTGAGCTGCCATTTATTAGGGGACACGTGGAATAGGCTTTGATATACTGGCAAACAAGTCAAGTATCAATGCACAGTCCAGAGAGCAGTTTAAACTCAAGTAAATTGCTCCATTGATGTTTTAGGGAATAGCAGTAGCAGTGAAGTTCTAATGGGAAAAGGGGAGGAGTTGTCTGAAGACTTTAGACTTAAAATCCTGGGGCAGGGAGGTGTGTGTGTGTGTGTGTGTGTGTGTGTGTGTGAGAGAGAGAGAGAGAGAGAGAG
>NW_005366456.1:501862-514484 GCF_000412655.1 Myotis brandtii | reverse complement strand
GTGTGTGTGTGTGTGTGTGTGTGTGTGTGAGAGAGAGAGAGAGAGAGAGAGAGAGAGAGAGAGAGAGAGAGAATGGGAATGGGAATGAATATTAGGCCATACAGGGATTCATTTAAAATCCATAGTGAGTATAATTTGTAGAATGCCTGGTGGAGAAATGCTTAACTCTCAGAAAGTAAATCCTCATAGCTTGTTGGCCGAAACTTAGAAATTTCTGAAGTGTAACAGGGAAGTGACATGTATGCTAACCTTTTAGGACAGTGTCTTCAGCTGAGAAGGTAAACATAGCTAATATAACCTTTTATAACAATTCCTGATATGTAAGCCAAGATTATCCAGGAGTCTTTCTTTTGAAAATTGAAGTCACTAATATTTACTATTTCATTCACTAAACCACGTTTTGGTTGATATTAAGTAGCGAAACGGATTGATCTGACCTCTCATTCTTTTTCTCCTATCTTTGCTTGTTTTGTGGTGGTGCTTTCCAGAAGGGAAATAGGTTAAAACAACAAAACTTTCCATCAGATATTTTTCTTTGCTTTGGTCATGTTGCATTACTGTGGTCTTGCCTACGTGTGACAGGACTGGCACAAGGCAAATGGGAGTTTGCTTGAAGGCCAGGCCAGCTTGTTCTGCCTGGTCACGAAAGCCCCTCCCAGCATCCTGTCTTTGCTCTGCACACAGTGGCTTCACACTGCATGTTAGTGAAGCAGCTGACAAGTAGTGGAGAAATGATTGAGAGACTCCCCTTCCATCCAGAGGAGCTGGGAATTACCTGCTCAGTAGCCTTTGGCAGGAATCTAGGGTTTTAAAATGGTTATGACTAAATTGGACATAATCTGGGGGGGTTTTTTTGTGGGTGTTTTTTGTTTTTGTTTTTAAACAGGAAAAATAGATCTTAATGTATATTTTAATGTTTTTTCAAGCAGTGCTGATTCCTTTGAGAAGTCAGAGTTTAATGCTTGATTTTGGTGAAATTTACAAGTCCCTCTTCAGAGACATTTTTTTCATTTTAAAAGATAAGTTTTTATTTTTATTTCCAAATCCCCAGGAAATTTTAAGTGCTGTCAGTTTTATGAAAAGGTAATTAGGGAGTAAGTAGGAAATATGTCTTGCAAGTGGTTGGTTTGGCTTCATCACTCAAGTTCCTATTCACCTGATGAAAATATCCTATATAATAAAAGGCTAATATGCAAATCGACTGAACGGTGGAATGACCGGTCACTATGATGCACACTGACCACCAGGGGGCAGATGCTTGATGCAGGAGCTGCCCCCTGGTGGTCAGTGCACTCCCACAGAGAGAGCGCCGCTCAGCCAGAAGCTTTGCTCAAAGCTGGTGTGTGCAGCTGCAGTGGCGACAGCGCTAAGGATGTCCGACTGCCAGCTTAGGCCCGTGTGAAGCGGCCTAAGCCATCAGTCAGACATCCCCCAAGGGCTCCTGGACTGTGAGAGGGCACCAGGCCTCTGGTCTTGTAATAAGATCTCTGTGTGTGCAACCCCATCCGTAGCTTTCCCTGGAAGGCCTGGTCCATCATTCTTGTATGTATCTGGGCACTGTGAAATGAAGAGAAGAGCCACAGTGAAAGAACACACACCTGATCTTTTTCAAATCCCACAGTTTAAGATTTGGAGAGGGTTCTAGTTTTGAAACACTGGCCAGGTGTTGCTTGTGTGGAGACATAGGAAGAGCCTGCTTGTGCGTTGATTTTGTTAAATATAGCTATTGAATATCAAATGGGCATGGGAGAGTACGCACTGCTGTTTCAGAGAACTGCTAAATTAAAGTGCAGCACAAAGGGGTCTAGAAGAAGCTGGCCCTTAAAGCTGCCATCAGTGGCATGTATACTAGAAGTTCTAACATTGTTTCTACTGATGATCTTGTTGTTACTTGTAAGCATCTCCTGAGAAAAGGTGGAGGGGAAAAAAGCATGAAGCTTAACTAAAAATTGTAACTTAACTCTTATAAAGGTTTTGTGAGCAATAGCTGTGGGTACCCCATGCTTATAGGGTGTCTGGCCTTCACTAGGGTTTCAGGAAGGAAGAGCCCCTGAAGACCAGAGAGGCAGGGCGCTCATGGACTTTCTCTTGCTGTGAGGGACTGGCCCAGTGTCCCCTTTTCCTTACAGCCTTTTTGCCTTCTCTTCAGAAAGAACATACATCATTTTTAAAAATATATGTTATTGATTTCAGAGGGGGGAGAGGGAGAGAGACTGAAACATCAATGGTGAGAATCATTGACTGGCTGCCTCCTACATGCCCCCTACTGGGGATCAAATCTGCAACCTGGGCATGTGCCCTGACCTGGTTCATAGATCAGCTCTGAACCGCCGAGCAGAAGGTACATTCTCTCTCTCTCTCTCTCTCTCTCTCTCATTTTCAACACTCTTGGTTGTATTGCTTCTGGTTTAGGAGATCTCCTTTTACACCCACACCCTCTTTATATTGCCCCTACCTCTCTAATGTTTTCTTCAGGAAAAGAGTTCATATTAAATCCTCTCTTCTAATGTCCCCCATCTCATGTCTTGATATGGGTGATGGATATGACTGATTAACCTGTGTCAAAGGGGAGAAAAGCCTTAAGTACAGAAATGGAAGTAGACACATGAATTAATGCGTGTGCTTTGAAATCAGGGCTTCTCATAGATACATGCAAAATATTGTCTTATTTGCTTAAGTACAGTTTAGAAAACCGAGAAGGGGGAGAGAATATACTTTACAACAGATATTCAAAGGCCTTTGTAACCCAGTAGTGTTCAGCACTAGCAATAAAAAAACCTGAAGTCTTTTTATAGATCATAGCAAGTCTCTGTTATTATTTTATTTGTAGTTAAAGCAGGGTTTTTGTTCAGTTTCTCATATTGTTTAATTAGTGCTTTCACAGAAATATTTTCTATAGTTTTCATTAGTAACATGCAGCACTAAGGGTTAAGAGTCATAAGTGGACCAGCTGAGATGACCATTTTTTGTTTTAGTGATACCTTGTGGACTTGCATCCTTTCAGATAGACAGATAGATAAAAAGTTCAATCCTACCTGAAGTGTTATGAGAAGTTTTGTGACTGAAGCTATTTATAAATCAAGGACAAATAAGGGACAGACTGGGTGATCTTTCTGATACTCACATCTAAAAGTATTTATTATTGCTTAAACGACTTGCTTCACTGATTTCACTGATTTCCATTGCCCGTAGGGTAAAGCTGAAACTACTTAATGTGGCTGATGGACAAGGTTCTGTTTGCCCAAGGCCACCATGGCCCCTGAGCTCTTCTCTTCAGGTTATGTGCTCTCCCCGTGCAGGGAAGTGGCCCCTTTCCTCAGGCACCTTGCTCCTCCTCCCCTGCTCCCTTTTTTGCACTAACTTGCTACCCCATCAGAAAGAAAGCTAACCCTCGTCTCTTAGGTGCAGACTTGCACATTAGTTCTTCAGGCAGCTTTCCTGGGCCTCTGGTCCAGCTTTATGTCTAAAGCATGCTTTTTGTGTTCAGCCAGAACATCTTCACATGCCACAGTGTACAGCTCAGCTTAAGTTTTTTAAATAATAGTATTTAATATTGTGAATATGACCTTGGTTGTTTAAACTCGACCCCTGTGAATATTTAGGCCACTGGTGCTTTGTTGCTTCACCAACAGTGCTGCAGTTAAAGTAATTTTACAAGCTTCTTACTACTAGTGAAATTTTGGTCTTTTTTTATTTGATAAGTAAACAGACAAATGGAGGGTATATTTGAGTAGGTAATGCCCAAGTGCCCTCCAGAAACACTTTTCAAGTGTTGGAGGTCCATTTAGGTGACAAAGTATGTTGATGGCTGGTCTTTTTCTTGAAGTCTGTCTCTCCTTAAGGAACTGGCAGGATCCAATTTTTCCCCCTGAGTTTGGGGCTGTTGAAATTTCAGGCTTCTGTTCTGTAGAAACTTAGATCCCTGTGATTTGAAAATGCAGTCTGATCTTCAAAGTGTTATTGTTAGGGTGGGCTCCAGTCAAGATGGTGGCTGGTGGCTTAGGTAAATGAGGGACTTGCGGCCTCCCACAACCACATCAAAATTACAACTAAAATACAAAACAACCGTCATTCAGAACCACCTGAAATCTAACTGAGAGGAAGAGCTACAACTAGGGAAATAAAGAAGCAGCACATTGAGACTGGTAGGAGGGGCAGAGATGTGGGGTGGAATCGTGGAACCAGCTGGTCCCACACTCACATGTGGGGATTTTAAATCAGGAGGGATATCTTAGCTTGTGGAGGTTTCCCTGAGGAGTCAGGAGTTCCATCCCCACACCAGGCCCCTCAGCCCAGGGTTCCAAAGCCTGAAAAAGAAGTCCCCATAACTTCTGGCTATAAAACCAACAGGGGTGGTGGCTGAGTGACACAGAGGCTGCTATAGTCCTAGGCAGCTCCTCTTAAAAGGCCGTGTATGGACTTACTCCAACTCCCTCCCTCTGAGTTCCAGTACTGGGGCAGCAGCTTGAAGGGAACCTAGGGCATTTGGAAGGAACTAACTTGCCTGGAATCAGGGTGAGAGCTGGAGGGGCAGCTTTCTCCCAGACAGAAGTGCTGGCAGAGGCCATTGTTCCTTTGCTGAGCCCTTCCTGCCACAGAGCCGGCAGGTGGGGCACCATATCTGAATCTCCATCAACCTGGCTCACACTTTTTGCCCTGCCCTGGTGATTCCCTGAGACTAATGCCCCTCCAACCTAGGATGTTTGCTCTTTAATCCACACAGAATCTGGGATACAATTTTTTGCCACTTTATTGTTGATTTTAAAAATATATATTTTTTTTATTGATTTCAGAGAGGAAGGGAGAGGGAGAGAGAGAGAGAAACATTAACGATGAGAGAGAATCACTGATTGGCTGTCTCCTGCATGCCCCCCATTGGGTACTGAGTCTGCAACCTGGGCATGTGCCCTTGACCAGAATCGAACTCAGGACCCTTCAGTCCATAGGCCTATGCTCTATCCACTGAGCCAAACCAGATAGGGTTTTTGTTGATTTTTCTCATCTACTCTGCAAGCCCTGCCCTCCACAGTCTCAAACAACGGCAAAAGCTGTTTTTTACTTCCCTGGAAAAAGTCCACATTGAGTGAACTGTACACCTCATAACAGGATTTGGGGTTGAATAAGGAACAGAATGTTTAGTGACTGTAGTTTCAGCTACTTTTCTTTTACAAAAAGAGGAAATATAATTTCCCTGAGTAATCTTCCTTGACCTCTCTCTTGATAAAATTATGTTCTTTATTGGGTATTGAAATAAACTTGTGCAAAGTAGTTTGTTAACTACCCTTTCTGGGGAGGGGTAATGGTTCTGCTGAAGGGATAATAAACTTGATGCTTCGCAGGTATGTATTGGAGGGAGTGACTAATTGATTTTTTTAAATTTTTTTTTTAGTATTTATTTTAAGATAGAATCCTCATTTTAAAAAAATAGCTAATTGGAAGTTAGAAGTTGGATGGGTGATTCATTCATCAGTTTTGTACTAGAAGAGCTATTGATGTCTATCCTTATTTTCAGAACTATCAGTTGCCTTTGCTGCTAGTGGCCAGCCTTACATTGGTACTGAGAGGTCAAAAACTAATTTATCCAGGATCTGGGAAAGCGAAACCACACCCTGTGTCCTGTTCTTTCATTCCTGCCTACTCAGAGGCTATGATTGAGTCTGGCCTCTGGCACACCGTGTGTCGAAGTTTCACCACTTCTGGGAAGAGAATTATCAGAGAGAAAGAATTGCCTGGTTCTTGGGAGCAGCGATGTTTTAGTTTATGCTTATAGAAACCACTCTTTGATCAATGGATAGAGAAATCAGACAGTCATCCTTCTCTTACACTTCTCTCCAGAGCTGAAGATGGGTTGGGGGGGCACTGTGAAAGAGAGAGCCTATGTGAGGCCGGAAAAGAAAGCTTTTGGCTGGGAACTGAGGGTGAATTGAAGAGTGCTATGTGCTGGTGACTCAGTTTTTAAATACTTCCTATCTGGGTCCCTATAATCACATCCAGAGTTTACAGGAGCAGAGCAGCATCAGGTTGCCTGAGTTATATAATCCCTGCTCCACTACTTCCCTAGCCTCGGTTTCCTCACAAATGGGCATGTTATTAGAATAGCATTTCCCCCATAGGCCCTTTTGTGGGTGCTTTAATTAAGTCAGGGTTTCTCAACCTGTCTTACTGACATTTGGGGCCAGCTAATTCCTTATTGTGGGAGAATCTGTGTGTTACAGGATTTTTAGCAAGATCTCTGGCCTCTTTCACTAGATGCCAGTTAGCACTACCCCCTCCAGCTGTTGCAACCAAAGAGCATCTCCAAGCATTGTCAGTGTTGAGGTGGTGGGGGGCTGTATGCAAAATTGCCCCCGGAGTTGGAACCATCCCTTTTATATATGTAAAGCCCTTCGCTCAGCGCTTGGCCTATAGGAATGGTCTTCAGGGTTTGCATAGTAGGTGCTTGGTAAATGTCTGAATGAATGAATGAATGAGTGAATGAGTGAATGGTGGTGTTGCTGGTGTTATCCTGTTGAGAAGTGCTAGTTCTTCCCCTGCTGAGATTCTGTGGAGCTGCAGTAACTAAAGTCCTAAGAGTAGCTACTAAGAAAGGCAGCCCCACTTCATCCAGACTCCACTGATGTTGCACAGCGGCACCTACACAGCAGTTATTACTATCTTTAATTCCAGAATGCCTGTTTTTCTCTTGTTTTAGGATGGATTATAAAGTTGAAGAGTGCATTACTGTATTCTTTCCCAGAGGCCGACCACAGGTCTAAGATACAAGTTCCACTGCTGTATCTTCATCCTGAAAGAGTGTTTTGAACATAGTAAAACACACAAGTAATTATGGAATATTGATTCCTTTTCCTTTATTTGGTTTTAGTTCCCTCAGGTATCACAAAGTGTAAGCATCTCGTTATCCTGTGATTCTGGTGTTTAATTGCATGGATTTTTTCATACAAGAAGGCCCCTAAACACAAGCCAGCTATTTCATCTGGTTGAAACAGCCATCTGTTCTAACATCAGTGACACACTGGCTGCAAGAGTTACTGGTTGGGTGGACTCCATGTACTAATGTCTGAGAAATTTTCAAGGGTGGTTTCAGCTGACTTTAGAAATTAACCAACCCAACCCTCTTACACTGGAACTAGATAGATGAAAATCAGGCATGCAGAAGCTACAGCATCAGTTGTGTATTAGATGGGCTTAAACTGATCAACAGACTTTTGTTTTCCTTTGAAGTGCTAGAAATATACCTTCAGAGACTGAGTTTCAAAGGTGATGTCTAATTAGAAATTTTGGGATTTGTGGTGCTGAGTATAGTATCCCAGTAAATCGCCTGTTTGACTTTCACATATGGTTTTGTGTAGGAAAGTAAGGGATTGCCTGTGATAGGTTCAATCTAGGTAAATATTTGTTGATGGATTAACCTCAGATCTAACATAATGAAAGAGACAAAGGTCTATCCTGGGATAAAGCTGGATTTTCTTCATCTGTGATTCTACTCAATCCATACTTTGTGCCTTTGACTAATTGGTCACTTTTTCAGTCTGCCCCTTTCCTTCCTGATTGAATATTCATGTTGTAGCGAAGAATGGAAACTATCATCTTCTAATGACTTTAATCTGATTTGCAAGTGTTCTACAACTGAAACCCATTTAAAGAAAGGCAATAGGCCCCAGGATAAGAAATCTCAAGGAGAGTGGAAATGTTCCCACTTCAGTCTAGTGTAATTATTTTTGCTGTTCAGTTGTTTAGGCAGGCTGCCAGGAGGTAGGGGCACAAATTAATTAACCAACTGTTTGCAGAGATATGGCCATGTCATCACTGATAAGCATAGACATAAATCAGACAGTGTGCCGGCTGTTTTCTGTAACAAGGGCGGACAGAATTATGTTAACTATAAAGTAAAATAGACGAAAGGCTTAGTTGGGGAGAAAGTATAGTTTCTGTTAGTTTCCATTTATTAGCATGTAAACTTCTTTTTCCCTATTGTCTTGAGTGATTCCTGATATGTTGATTGGGGGGAGAAAGTGTGCATTGTCATGTTAGTCTTTTAAAAATATAGTTCAGCCGAAACCGGTTTGGCTCAGTGGATAGAGCGTTGGCCTGCGGACTAAAAGGTCCCGGGTTCGATTCCGGTCAAGGGCATGTACCTAAAATAGACGAAAGGCTTAGTTGGGGAGAAAGTATAGTTTCTGTTAGTTTCCATTTATTAGCATGTAAACTTCTTTTTCCCTATTGTCTTGAGTGATTCCTGATATGTTGATTGGGGGGAGAAAGTGTGCATTGTCATGTTAGTCTTTTAAAAATATAGTTCAATGCTTTGTACCTCAGTTGGGCATATTTAGATCCTACCCTCACCCACTAAAATAATTGCCAATATAAATTTTTATACACCAAAATTTGGATAATTGGGATTTATTATGCCTATGGTGAATTTTAAGTAGTATTATGTATAAAGTAATGTATGTGAATAGTTTTGCCCGGACAAAAGTCTTAAACACTTTTCACAATGTAAAAGCTGTTTCAATTCTGTAAGGAATCTTTGTATTTCTTGTTTACCCTTCTGCAGAGGTGACACTACTAGGACCCTTAGTAAATGCTTATTAGAGAAAGGAATGAAGCTCTGTGACCAATGACATGACATTACATGCTGGCTAGGAACTAGAATCTGGAATCAGCTAGATTTAACCTTTAACCCCTGCCCCACCTCTTGCCAGCTCTGTGATCTTGGGCCAGTTACCGGTACTTAATCTTTCCACGCCCATTTCCTTATTTGTAAACTTGGACTAATAATAGTACCTATACCACAGGGTTGTTGTATGGATTACATAATGTAAAGCATGTGAAGTACTTAGCACATTGGTCCAGTAAGTTTTCAATAAACATTTGACAAGGTGGCTGTTGTTATTAAATTGTATTTTAGACATTTGCTCAACCTTTAACTTTAGAAGCAATAAAAAAACAACAACACAAAAAACAACTGGGGAGAAATGGGTGTTGAACTTGAGGCATCGTTCTGAACGGGGGCACACAGGCTGCGGCTGTCTGCCAGCCCATTTATGCATGTGGTTGTGGTAAGTGAGCTTTGAGTACCTTGTGCAGGTACGTTGACCTCTTTCCCCTGGAAGGACAAGGAGTGAAACTGAAAAGTCTGAGGAAGTAAAACTGAGATAAGAGAATGGGTAAAACTTTCTTGTGAAAGTATTGCCCATTAGGTCTTCCAGTTATTGAAACAGAAATGAGCAAATGAGCTAACAGTCAAAACAAACTTGAAATACTTTCTTTCCCAGTGGTAATAAACTATACCTAATCTGTTTAAACAGAAAAGGCGGTTGTAACATTAAGAAAGATTAGGAGTAGAATTAATTAACCAGCAGTCAACAGTCCTCTTTCCTCCGTTAGTGTTGCCTTACAAATCTATCCCTCCCCAAACCTAAAAAAAGCACCTGTACAAGTGAGCTTCGTGCATGAAGCAAAGCCCGCCCTAACCAAAATGATTACAGAACTAAAAAAGTACGAATTCAGAGAAGTTGGTATTAAGACCAAAAAAGATTCACACTTCAGGGACCTGTTCTGGCCTATCATTCCCACCGATCTCCCAGATCTGCCTGCGTCTGCCAACACAGAGGCGCTGGAGTGCTTATGTTGTGAGGGGAGGCATGAGCGACTCTGACTGATCTGAGTTGTTCTCACGGCATCAGTGAGAACATCGTTGACATATGTGGATGAGTGCAACAGAATCTTTTTAGACATGGGAAAGATTTATCTTTATTTTTATTGTAACTCCTCTTTAAAAAAAGCTGCATTTGGGGAAAGCTTTAATTCACTTGAGTGTAAGCAATGAGTAGTTTCAGACATTTTATGCATGGTTCTCATTATCCTTGGAACTGCATTTTTAATTCCTGGGTGACATTGAATTATTGACACTTAGCGTATATGCCTTGCCTATTTTTTGAGGGGGTTTTTGTTTTTTTCATATGGAGGAAATAATGTTGTAGGACTTAATTTATAAAGCATTTCTCTAAAATTAGGGGAGAGTCTAAAGTGATGGCTTCCTTGGTATCCTCTTAGAAATCTAGACGCACCTAGATTTCAAATGTCCCCGTGCATGTTCCTCATTCTCAGAGATTGATACTGCGCATCCATACTGTTCTGCAGGATGGGAAACTGGCATCATTCTCTGCACCACTCTTGTGTCCAGGCCATTACCAAGCTATGCCAACAGTTCCTTCTGAATATCTCTGAATTTTTTCTCTGCTGTCTCACAGCCATCTTCAAGTCCAAGCTACTCCAGGTCTCTGACCTGTACTACTGCAAGTAGCAACTGACTGGCCTTGTCCAGTTCTGCTTTTAAGCCATGAATCTCCCTTCTCCACACTGCAGTCTGAGCAATGTTGAAAATAATAATAATAAACAATCTGATATTATTCTTCATTAAAATACTTCCAGTAAGCATTTCCAAATGGCAGAGTAAGAACCTCCAAAAATCTTCTCTATAAAAGCAATGAAAACGCTGGCAGGAATTGTCAAAGTTAACTTTTTCAGAATTCTGAAAATTAAAGGCTGGCAGGAGCTGTTTAGCATTTATACAAGAAAGTCGGCTGAATCTTTATAAATACAGCAATCTCTGTGGTGTTTTAAGTCTTCCCTATTTCAACTGCCCCTCCCCATCCCAGCTCCACAGTTACTTTTAAAAACCAACAGCCTCACAACTGAGGTAGCTGCAGAGCAAAAAACAAACAAACAAACAAACAAAAAACAGCAGCTTAGAAGCCACCAGAGGGGACAGAATGGGTTTGGAGCTCCCCACAAAGCCCTGCCCCCAGAGGACTATCACTGTTTGAACTGTCTGGTAGCTCCCTAAAAAGCTCCATTCTCAGAATTTGTTTTTATTTGAGCTGGCTCAGAGTTCACTCTGTTCTCTATCCCTAAGTTTGTAAAAAAAGAAAAAAAAATTAGCAATTGAACATCGAAGTTGTCTGAGGTAGTGATACCAGCTGGGGCTAACCAAACACTAAGTAGGAAACACTGGGGAATGAAGTTTCAAGTGAAGGTTTTCAAGACTTCCAACATATTCCTGAGAATCTAGAAAACCACACACAGGGCTGTGCACATGCACAGGACTGACCTGAAAAAGCCCTTAATTGCTCACCTCTAGCTGACCTTGAGGCTCTACGCATGCAGGAAGGAAATGCTAAAGAAGAGTTGTAAACTGCCTGCTAGAGCATTGGAAGCAAATTCCAACATAAACGCAGAGCACCTTAGCAAAGGCCGGGAGACTTACTGGCTCAAGATATTTAAGAAAATCCCTGTGCAATAATTAGCTAACCAAGCAGAGACCTGATTTAACCAAATACAACAAAGAACACAGACTTTACACATTTACCAAGTAAATAACTAAGCAAACAAAAAGGATAGGTAGATCTGATTTTCACAGTTGGCACATTGTATTATTTATATTGTCCAGTTTTCAACAAAAATTATAGGACAGGCAAAGAAACAGTAAATATGGCCCCATATACAAGGGAAAAAAGCATGCGATGGAAAGAACCAAAAAAAGAAGAAAAAAGAAAAGCATATGATAGAGCCATGTCCAAGCAAATTTACATACTGTTGAAATTAAGTTGGTTTTATTTAAACTACACTGTTTGAAGTTAAGATGTTAATTGTAATCCCCAGGACAACCACTAGGAAGGTAACTTAGGGGGGGAGATTATAAAAATAAAAAAAAAGGTGAATTTAAAAGGTATACTAGAATATATCAGTTTAACACAAAATGAGACAGTGATAGAGGAACAAAACCAAAAAAAGACATAAAAAGAAAAAAAGCAGCATCACAGACATAATTCTACCATATCAGTAATTAACATTAAATGTAGATAGTCTAAACACTAATTGGCAAGCAAAAATTAGCAGAATGAATTAAGAAAGATTTTGATCCAAAAGTAAGAGATAAACTTCAGATTCAAAGTCAGAAGCATTTTAAAAGTTAATGGAAAAGATATACCATACAAATAGTAATCAAAAGAGAGCTAAACTAGCTATACAAATATCAGACAAAATAGACTTTTTGAAAAAAACTTGTCATTAGAGCTAAAGGAGGACATTTTAAAATCATGAATGAGTCTTTATCAGGAAGAAGTAACAATTATAAAGATACATGCACCTAACACAGTGATCGGCAAACCGCAGCTCGCGAGCCACATGCGGCTCTTTGGCCCCGTGGCATGGGCCATGAAGTTTCAATCGCACTGTACGTGTGCGCCCGCAGGTGGTATTTTGTGGAAGAGTCACACTCAAGGGGCCAGTTTGCCGACCACTGACCTAACCTAACAACAAAACTTTAAAATACATGAAGCAAAAAAGTGACCCTGAAAGGAAAAATGGACAATTCAACAATAGTAGGAGGAGACTTCAATAACAGATAACAAAAGCCAAGTAGAAGATCAAGAAGAATCCTATCTAATAATAGACAAACATGGTAATTAACCATACTTCGCTACGCCTCCCATTGGCTAAGCGCGATATGCAAATTAACCCAACCAAGATGGCGGCCGGCAGCCATGCAGCTAAAGCGAGCAGGAGGCTTGCTTGCTCCAGTGATGGAGGAAGCCAAGGTTCCCCGCCTGCCGCGGCC
>NW_005366456.1:500732-501184 GCF_000412655.1 Myotis brandtii | reverse complement strand
ACCCTGATCCGGGACACCCTTCAGGGCAAACCAGCCAGCCCCCACCCGTGCACCAGGCCTCTATCCTATATAGTAAAAGGGTAATATGCAAACTGACCCTAACAGCAGAAAGACTGGGAATGACTGGTCACTATGACACACACTGACCACCAGGGGGCAGACGCTCAATGCAGGAGCTGCCCTCTGATGGTCAGTGCGCTCCCACATGGGAGAGCTCTGCTCAGCCACAAGCCAGGCTGATGGCTGCCAGTACAGAGGTGGTGGTGGGAGCCTCTGCTCCCTCCTCAGCAGCGCTAAGGATGTCCGACTGCAGCTTAGGTCTGCTCCCCGCTGGCAAGTGGACATCCCCCGAGGGCTGCCGGGGGGATGTCTGGATGTCTGATTGCCAGCTTAGGCCCAGTCCCCTGGGGAGCGGGCCTAAGCCAGCAGGTAGTCATCCCCCCCAGACTGCG
>NW_005366456.1:485252-500534 GCF_000412655.1 Myotis brandtii | reverse complement strand
GACCCTTTAATACAGTTCCTCATGTTGTGGTGACCCCCAACCATAAAATTATTTTCGCTACTACTTCATAACTGTAATTTTGCTACTGTTATGAATCGTAATGTAAATATCTGATATGCAGGATGTATTTTCATTATTACATGAACATAATTTCCGATGGTCTTAGGCGACCCCTCTGAAAGGGTCGTTGGACCCAAAGGGGTCTCGACCCACAGGTTGAGAACCGCTGATCTAGACCTAACCAACAACAGCAGAAGAAACATTCTGCTCAAGTGAACTTGGAATATTCTCCAGGATCATATGTTAGGGCATAGTAAAATAAGCCTCAATAAATGTAAAAGGACTGAAATTATACAAGTACAGAGTAAGTTCTTTAACCACAATGGAGTAAAATTAAAAACTAACAACGGGATATTTGGGAAATTTCCAAACATATGGAAATTAAACAACATATACCTAAATAAACAGTGGGTCAAAGAAGAAATCACAAGAGAAATTAGAGAATACTTTGAAATTAATGAAAATAAAACACAACATACCAAAACTTGTACACTAAAGCAGTACTTAAGAGAAAACTTATTACTGTTAACAGCTATCTTAAAAATTAAGAATCATCTCCAATCAATAACCTTCCACCTTAAGAAACTTGAAAAAGGAGAGCAAATTAAACACAAAGCAAGCAGAGGAAGAAAATGATAAACGTTTGAGTGGAAATAAACTGGAGAATAGCAAACAATAGAGAAAATTAATGGAATCAAAAGTTAGTGCTTTGACAAGATCAGAGTACTTTGATGTTGATAAAATTGACAAACCTTCCGCTGGATTTTACCGTATTACTCATATTACTAGTCAGGAATTAAATAGATTAAATTACTACCAACCTTACAGAAATAGAAAGGGTTATAATAGAAATACTGTGAAGAATTGTATGCCAACAGGTTGGATAACCTAGATGAAATGGACAGATTCCTAGAAAGACACTGTTACTGATTTCTAATTTGCTTATGTTGTGGTCAAAGAACATACTTGGTATGATTGCAGTTCTTTTAAATTTCTTGAGGTTTGTTTTCTGGCTCAAGATGTGGTCTTTACAAAGCTCACCTTTTAAAAACATAAAGATTATTCAGTAGGTAGTGCCATTCCATAGTTAATGCTGTTTTAGTTGTATAAGAGTCGTGTGGATATTCTGCATGTAAGATACCTGGCAGATGTGCTGTTGCTGTGTTCACTGCCTTTTGATCAAAAGAAGGCATGGTGTTAGCTGTCATGCGATTAATAACCACAACAATAATGGTGTTAATAAAGTTGACACTACTCTTTATTGAACTCTTATATACATTCTGCTTACTGTGTTTAGACAGAGCAAAGATTTTATATGAATTATGTCATTCAATCCAACAGTCTGCTGAGATAACAACCATTGTTTTCACCGTTTTTTAAATGCAGAAACAGGATGTCTAGAAGTTAGAAGTTAAGTATCTTGCTTGTGGTTAGAATACCAGTGAAGTGGTAAACTCTCTTACAGTCCACATTTTACCATAGTCTCCAAGCATAGCTGAATGGTAGTGATGCAGATAAGTGAATTCAGTTAAGATCTTGGCAGGCACTTTGAGATTTAGGACTTGGTTTCTGATGTGAAAGGTCACCATGTGACAGTATTTGGAGTATACATGAGACAGCCTGTCACACATATTGCCACATTGGTCACCTTTGTAGCCCTGCCTGCCTTCCCTAACCGTGGTTCCCTAGGATTTTGATACTTGCCTCTTCTGTTGTATCCCAGGTGCTTGGCTCAGTCAGTTTCAGTACAAGCAGTGACAGCAATAGAAGGTTGTTGATTGGCCGTTTTTGTCCCTGGTTTGTTTAATCATTTAACATCTTACAAAGGAAAATCCAGTTCCCTTTAATTATTGGAGCAGAGGATATGAACCTGAAGTGTGTGTGGAGGGTGGCAATAAAATTCTATTTTATCCTTTCCCAATTGAGATGTTAAAGTTCATTAACAGCAACTTAAAACTTTTTATATCATTGATATTACTTTTGATTACCCAGAATCGAAAGTTTCTGTTTTGAATAAAGCCCAATTTCATGCAGACCAGCCTTCCAGGTCTATCAGGTTACTACTTAGAAGTCTTTCAGACACCAGTGGGGCTGAGAGATTCAGAGGAACTTTCCCAACGTCACCCTCCTAGTAAGTGATGGCATTGGGATTTGACCTCAGTCTGATCCAGAGGCCTTTCTAACATTATTTTCTTGAGAACCTACTGTGTGCCAGGCACTATGCTATTATGCAGACTGGCACTTGCCCTCAATGAGGGAGATAGCCAAAACACAAGTAATAAATAACTGAGTTAGAGAGAGTATTGTCTGGAGAGAGAGGGTCCTGCTATAAATTGGGTTGTCAGGGAAGGTGTTTCTGATGGAAAGTAAGCTGAGACCTGGAGCCAGCCAGGTGAAGCATTCTGTACAGAGGGAACAGAATTAGCAAAGGCTCAGGGGTGGGAAAGTGATTGGCATGTTGGTGTAATTGTCAAGATTAGAATTCTGGAGTAGAAAGTATGCAGAGAGAGCTGTGTCTTAAGGTTGTAGAGGCCAGGCAGGGCCTTCTAAGCATTGGTTCTCATTCTGACTACATTGGAGAACCATTAAGGGGGTTAATCACACTACGTGACATTTATGATTTAAAAGCATCACTGCTTGCGGGAGAAGGGGGCACGTATTGGAGTAGGTGGAGGGGAGCACAGCCACTATTTATATCTAAGACCAGAGAGGACAGTGATGGGAAAAATGATAAAAAATGGCTCACACCCTGAACGTGCCCGATCTCGTCTGATCTCGGAAGCTAAGCAGGGTCGGGCCTGGTTAGTACTTGGATGGGAGACCACCTGGTAATACCGGGTGCTGTAGGCTTTAAAAAAAAAAAAAGGCTCACATTTACAAAGTAATTTCCACTGTTCTAAGAACTTCACATATATTCTTAGTCCTCCCAGTAACCTGGGAGGGAGGTACTATTACTTTACCCATTTGTAGAGGAGGAAAGTGAGGTTAAGGCTAATAAGTGGCAGGGATGTGAACACAGCCAGTCTGGCTCCACAGGCTGTGTCTTTAATTAGGCTCTGTTGCTTAGCAAACTAAGTTCTTCATCTGTGTCTCCCACCATCCTCGTGTCCACATTAGCAGCAATGAGGAAGGAAGCCCCATCTTTGGCTTCCTCACTCTGCCTTACCCCCCAATCCAGGGTTTCCTGAGCATGTTTGCAGGATCCTGCAGAGCATGTCTTTCTCATTCTGACCTTTGCATTAGCCCTTACCTAAGTGGATCCACACTCTTGCCAGAGTGACCTTTTGTATCAGATGGCTTCCTTGCTTAAAATCTTGGCTTCTCCTGTCTTGAAGGGTAGAACTTAAACTCTGAAGCATGGGCCTGACCCTCTGTAGGGAGAGCGCCAGTAACCCTCCTCTGTACTCCCTGCCTTTCATTGCTTAAGCAGCGGTTCTCAATCTGTGGGTCGCGACCCCTTTGGCGGTCGAACGACCCTTTCACAAGGGGTTGCCTAAGACCATCCTGCATATCAAATATTTACATTACGATTCATAACAGTAGCAACATTACAGTTATGAAGTAGCAATGAAAGTAATTTTATGGTTGGGTCACAACATGAGGAACTGTATTTAAAGGGCCAGAAGGTTGAGAACCACTGGAAGGGGAGGAGTGTGTAGTCAGCAATAGGAGAATGACACTACTTGAGAGTTAAACTCACATTGTAAAATAGTTGCTATTTGGTGTACAGCAGGTACTCAAGTACTTCAATGGCATTTTGTTATGACATTGATAGAATGCCCTAAGAACTTCACTTGTTTATATATTAGCCTGTGGTAAAGTTGGTTTCATTATAATTGTTTTGCCACAGTTCCAAGAAACTATCAACAAATGAGGACTTACAGTGTATATCAATCTCCCGTGAGTTTAACTGCAGCAGACGTATTAGTTGGTGTGTATTTTGGAGTTTTTTTGCTAACACGCTCAGCACTGAGTGCTTGCTGTTTAATAACACTATGAAATATAGATTCTATTAACTGTATTTTATAGATGAAGAGAATGAAGTTCAGAGAGGTTAAATAATTTAATCATGTTCACATAGGTAGTAAGAGGAAGGATAGGGCCTTGAATCCAAGTAGTCTGACTCCAGAATTGCCTGTAGTTACTACACTGCTCATACTAGCAAAAGAGAATTTGCCAATGTGCATATTTGAAAATCAGAAGCTGAAACACAAAATTTTACCAGAAATTGCCTCCTAGAATGGGATCATGTATTTGGGGAAACATTCTCATCGTTGAACTTTTTTCTCACTCAGTGGCATACCCAATTTTAGTCAAAGACCGACTATCATTAAATGACATAAAGGCACAATTACCAGGTGCACTGGTTAATAATGCAAATTTTATAATCAAAGAATACACGATAATTTCAAGAAAAACATCAAAAGTGCTTTATTCAAAGTAATGTCCATCGCTAGCTACACATTTCCCCCATCTTTCAGGGAATTTGTGGATACCGTCCCAATAGAACTTTTCTTATTTTGAGGCAAACCATTCAGAGACCCAATTTTCCACTTCTTCGTACGTTTTGAAGTGCTGCTCAGAAAGTGCGTGTGCCATTGATCGGAACAAGTGGTAATCTGAAGGAGCAAGGTCTGGTGAATACAGCGGGTGGTTTAATACTTCCCAGGCAAGATCTTTTAATGTGTCTTTAACTGGTTTTGAAGTCTGTGATGGTGCGTTATCATGAAGCAAAGTAACTTTGCCATGTCTTCTGGCACATTCTGGTCGTTTCACGATCAAAGCGTGGTTCAAATTGATTACTTGTTGTCGGTAGTGATCAGTATTAATGGTTTCACCTGGTTTTAGAAGCTCATAATACACCACACCTTCCTGATCCCAGAGCATTGTCTTCTTTCCAAAGCGATTTGGCCTTGCAGTCGATGTTGATGGTTGACCTGGATCAACCCATGATTTTGTGTGTTTGGGATTCTCAAAATAAACCCACTTTTCATCGCCAGTCACAATTTGATGCAAAAAAGACTTTCTTTCGTGTCGCTGAAGCAACATTTTACTGATGATTTTTTGGTTTTCCATTTGTCTTTCATTCAGTTGATGTGGAAATAACAGATAACAAAACCCATTTTCCTTCCTTTAAAATCTTTCCCATTGCTTGTAAACGATCGGAAATTGTTTGCTGAGCAACATTTAATCTTTCTGCAAGTTGTTTTTGTGTTTGAAATGCATCTTCATCCAATAATGCTTGTAATTGTTGGTCTTCAAACTTTTTTGGTTGACCTGCACATTCTTTGTCTTTCACATCGAAATCACTTTTAAAGCATGTAAACCAGCGTTCACAAGTATCTTGAAATGGAGCATGTTCAACATAAGCTTCCCGAAGTATCCGATAACTTTTTCTTTAAAATAAAGTAATGAATTAAAACTTCCCGCAAATGCTCTTTTTTGGCACGAAATTCGACATTTTTAAGCGTAAAAATATCTATGATGTTAACACCTTCAGCAAATTTGACATATAAAGTTTTGAAGCTTGTTGTCAATACAACAAAATAGCATACATAACAAATTGCATATATATCAACATGTGTGTAACTCCATCTATTGAAAAAAATCCGCATTATTAATCGGTACACCTGGTATAACCTTGACTCATGATGGCACTACAGGGACTTAATCGAATACTTCAGTTATTATCCATCAAATAATATTTAACACTGCTGCTTTGTATCTGTCTAGTTAGGCACTGTCACTAGAGCAGAAAATAAGACAGCGGTGGAACTTAGTCTAGTGGGAGGATACTAAGGCTCACACAGCTAGATGGATACTTACAAACAGGAGATGTTGCCACGTGGACAGGTTAGGTCAGTGCTCTGAGAGTATGTGACAGGACCCTGCCTATCAGGTCTCCAGGGAAGTCACATTGAGGCTGATACTGAATGAAGTACTATCTGGAGGAAGTGAGTTCCAGGCAGAGGGAACAGCAAACAGGACCATATTATGTTTCAGGCCCAAAACGGTGGCCAGAAGGGCCAGAAGCAGAGAAACGAGTTGGGGGAGAGGCAGGTTCCAGCTGTCCAAGGCCTCGTGGGCTAGATCAAGAATCTTCGGGGTTTTTGCCCTGTTTGGTATGGCTCAGTTGGTTGAGTGTCATCCTGTGCACTGAGAGGTCACCAGTTCCATTCCGGTCAGGGCACGTGCCCAGGTTGCGGGCTTGATCCCCAATATGGGGCATGCAGGAGGCAACTTATTGATGTTTCTCTCTCTCTTTCTCTTTTTTTCTCTCTCCCTCTCTCTTCCTCTCTCTCTCTCTCTCTCTCTAGAAATCAAGTAAAACATTACTTTTACCAAAAAATCTTAGTTTTTATTCTAAGAGCACCTGGAAGCTGCCAGATACCAGTCATTATTATTTCATAAACACAGCGAGAGATCACTTCTCAGGATCTGTGCTAAGTAAGGCAAGGAATCTGCTGTCAGACAGGGCTTCAGAGGTGTGTGCTTATCAATTACCATTGATAAATCATAATTCGGTGAGTGAAGGACTGTAATGGAGGTGTGAGTATATGAGTAAGGACACAGCAGAGAGACCTTTGGAGCTGGTTCTGTTGAGTCGTGGAAATTCCAGCAAGAAGGAAAAGCTTTATGTACTACGAAACTGTTCTGGCCAGTAGGAGAGATTGTGGAGAGAAGGCCAAGACTGCCTTGAAATTGGAGCAGATTGGCTCAAACTGGAGAGATGGGAGGAGCCAGCATGCTAGAGGCCTTGCTTGCAGAGTGGTGGGTCAGGGGTCCAAGCCCCACTTTGAAGCCAGCAAAGATCCTCAAGGAGAGGAATGGCATTATTGCTTTGTAGGTTAGTGGCTTTGGCAACAGAGTGGAGGAGACTGAAGATGGAAGAAACTCTGGCCCTGTGAGGTCTGTCCCAGGTATGGAATGTATGTGGAAGCCACCAGGCCCTGAGCTCAGGACATTGGCAGTGGGCGTGGCAGGGAGGAGACGGATTCAGTTAGTATTTTGGGGAGAAAGTTGGGAATTATCTAGGCTTGTGAGCCAACAGATATGGGTTCAAATCTTATTGGCTTGTGAGCTAGAGCTCAGTGTCTGTGTGCTGTAGTTTCCTGAGCAATACAATGGGGGTGCGTCTCATAGGCTATGGTGGGGACACTGAGTGAGCTGTTCCTAGGGCCTTCTGTGGCTTTGTATGAATTAATTACCTTAATCCTTCTGTCCTGTGAAGTGCTGGGTGAATTAGGTACTGTGATCTTCACCATTTGATAAATGGAAGAGACTGAAAATTTCAAAGAGGTTATAAACTTGCCCAAGATCACATTGTATTCAGAGTAATAGGGAGTGGCCCATACTGTTAGCCACTCTGCTTAAAATACCTGTGGCAGACAGTAGCTAATTGGGAGAGGAAAAGGTCAGCTCTTTGAAGAGATGACAGCTGAGCTGGAGACCTGATGTGTGAGAATGCACCAGGCATCTTGCGAAGAGCAAGGCAGAGCCTGGCTGCAAAGAGCTTTCTGGGCCTAAGAATGGAGAGGTCAGTGTGCCTGGAGCAGAGTGAGTGAGCCAAGGAGAGAGGAATAGGGAATGATAGAACAGAGCGGGGGCAGAGGGGAAGGGCTGTGATTTTATTCCAAGAGAACTGGGAAGCCACTGGAGACATTTTAATGGTAGTGACATGATTTGTTGGAGGACTTCAAAGAATCACTCTGGTAGCTGTGTGGAGAGAATTGTAGATCACCCGGGAGACTTCTTCCATAGTCCATTGGAAAAGTGCTGGTGACAGGCTGTCCATTGGTGGCCCAGATAATGTGCAGAAGTGACAGAAGTGTTGGAGTAGAGCTGACCACACCTGCTAGTAGCCTGGATGTGATGAAGGAAAGAGGAGTCATTCATGACATCTGGGCTTTTAGGTTGAACAGTCAGGGGGATGGATAGTGTCATTTACCCAAAGGGGGAAGCGTTTTGGAGGGTGGGGAACAGGGCAGGATGGAAAGCGAAGTTCTCTTGGACATGCTTGCTCCATTTGAGATGTATAGAAGACATTCAGATGGCACTGTTTAGTAGGCACTTGGATATGTGAGTCTAGGCAGAGCTTGGAAGCTGTCTGGGATAGAGACAGGAATGTGGGAGTCATTGGCACGTAGAAGTTTGGGAGTATGGGAGAAGAGAGACCATCCAGGGTGCTGCAGAGTGAGATGCTTTACTACAACACTCAGTTTTGTTGATGGACACAGTCCTCAGCATAGGGATAACAGCTACAGAATAACTGAATGCATTCACTCCTGTTCAGGGTCTAATATCAGGAAGAGGGCCTTCATTCTGATTGTGGAGGTTCTGCAGACAGGTGCTCATGTGTCCATGAGAGCACCTGTTATTCCTGCTTTGCTGGCCTGGGGTCTGCAGAGTACATGATGGCCTCGTTGTGGGTGCTGAGCCACTCACTAATTGGACTTTAGGGGTGACCTGAATCCTGAGAAAGATTCAGCGCTTACACACAATAAAATCGGTTCTTTTAAATTAGCTCAGAGTCCATAGGTCAAGTACAATTTTAAAACTTTTCATTATTTTGAAGTATGTAATGGTTTAAGTTGTGTATTTAAAGTATATTTTGTAAGTTTTATGAACTTAGTTGGAACTTGTTTTTATCAACTCTTTTGTTTTCAGTAGTAAATCAAGCTTTTCCCTCCTTGCTTTTGAACAAGGTTCATATGTTAATTTGTAGATGGGCTGATTGTAATTTATGTTTTAAAAATATTCAGAAACAGCGCTGGCTGGGTAGCTCGGTTGGTTGGAGTGTCATCTCTATGCTTTGGGGTTGCAGGTTTGATCCCCAGTCAGGGCACATACAAGAAGCAACCAATGAGTGCATAAGTAAGTGGAACAACAAGTTGATGTTTTACTCTCTTTTTCTCTTTCTCCTCCTTCCTTCCTCCCTTCCCCTTTCTTTCTGTCTCTAAAAATCAAACAATAAATTTTTTAAAAATATTTTTTAAAAATTAAAATATTCAGAAACAAAATTTTTGTCTCCCACAAAAATTATTTCATGTTTCTGGTTGTCACAACATTCCACATTCTGTTTCTGTTGCTAGGACCTCTGGAATGTCCTAGTGCAGAAAAAGGGTATAGAACTCATGTTCTTGTGTGTTTTTTTTCCCTGTGAAGACAACATTTTATTTAAATTATTTTGTGTCTTCTAGCTTACTTCCAAATATGGATATCTGAAAGTAAAGAATTTAGAAAGCTAAAATTAAAGTTGCTTTAGATTTTCATAACTGGAGCTTGATTTCATAGGGTAGCATGGATGAGATAGAAGTACATCATGTTTCTTCCACCAGGGATAGTGTGTGTGTACATGTGTGCTCACATGCAGGCTTTTTAGGGAGATGGGCTGTGCTAGCCAGAGACTGAGAACTGAGCTGCCAGGTCGTGCAAACCCGAGTTTGCATCCTGCTTGTACTTTCTTGCTGGGTGATATTAGACAAGTTCATGTGTTCATCAGTAAAATGGGGATTATATTATAGGATAAAACATATAAAAAGTGCTTAGCACTGGGCCTGGCAAAGTAGTCTCTCAGTAAATGCCACTGTTTTACTGTTACCGGAAAGGGGACCAGGCCCTGAGCAGGTCTGCCTAGGGCTGGCCAGTAGTGTATGGGTTTTTGACTTCGTGCAGGGAAAATTTCACAACACAAGTCCAGTGAATTTTAGAAGTCACTTATTAAAGCTGGGAACAGTGAAACAAGGAGGGACCTAGGATAACAGGAGAGGGACTAGTGGGGAAATGAGCCTAGGCTGGGCTGCTTTGGCTAAGAAGTCAGAGAAAAGGGGGCCTAGGGGACAGGTTCAGGGGCTTTGCCCAGGACAACGTGCTGCTGCCCATTGTTGCCAGCCTTTCGGGGTCCTTAGAGTTTAAGAGACACATGTCTAGTGGGGGATAAAAGGGGAAGAGAGAGGAAAGGTGTGGGCCTGCTTCTGGGAGGGAGAGCATGAGATGGGACTTCCCTTTCAAGGGGTTTTAAAGGCTAGGTGTTTAGGGGAGGTCTTAGGGAAGGATCTCAGTAGACTATTCATCAAAATCAGATTTATTCTCTTAACTTCATCTCTCTTTGGGTGTGGTTGGCAAGTGGCACTTAATTGGATTTCTGCGATCTGTCTCCCTAAGTAGGGTGACTTAAGCTATTTTCCCTCTCTCTGGTTGGGGAGGAGAAGTGCAAACCTTTTGTTCTTAAGTGTCTTTGGTTTAGGGAAGATACTAGATGGCTGCAAACTGCTGTTTAGCTATCTGTCTCAGTTTTCCTATTCGTGTTCTGGTTTTCCAGCCTGTCTCATTGCCATTATGGTTATCATCATTACTGTCATCATCAATTGCAAATGATCTTGTTATTGAGGAACTTGAATTTCTCACAGAAGTATAGATTCCTGGTCCCTTACAGAATGACCCCCGCCATCTTAGTTTTATTAGTGTTTCTGTGTCTAATAAAAGGATCAAATGAGTCAAAGCAAAAACGAACAGTTTTCTACAGAGTCATCATTGTGGCCAGTTGAATTTCTATGATTGGAAAGGATTGGTAACCCTTTTTATTCTTTTAAACTTCCTTATTTATAAAAGGGGTGGGGGGGGAGGTTAGCTAGTCCCCAGAAGTATCTGGTATTTGGCAGAGAGATATATTTTAATCAGCATTGTTTGACATTGAGTGCTGTGGGGAGCCATGAAAACCAGCACATCACAGAGGCCTAAATCTAAACTGAGACCGCATGATTTAATGCTGTTTTAACTACTATTTGATTAATAAAACTAATTGAGTTAATATCTAATGAAATTGGTGATTTTATATTTATAGACATTTCGTACTTTTTAGCAATAAATTATGAACGTTGTACCATTTCTGTAATTCATATTTTCCTTTTTATTTATCCTATATCGGAGGCATTTAGTACAGGGGTATATGGAAATTAAGGTAAATTACTTTAAATTTTTATTTTTAAAAATGAAATGTCATGTCAAGAAACTATAGCCATGGAAAGTGACTTTTTGCATGTTGATCATTCCATGGATATAACCTTTCTTCTTCCCCTACATGTTTTAGTTTTAATTCAGTGTGGGCATGCTTTCACGGAAAATAGCACATTGTTTGGCTCTTATTTTTCATTAAATTATTAAGCTTAGTCAAAGAAGTCAGCAGTCTATTAGACTTATATTATCTAATAAGTTTATGCATCAAAGGTGTTCAGCCCTGACATTTCAAACTATTGATGTTGGAATCTGGAAGGAATTTTTAGAAATCATATTCCTCTGCTCTTCAAGGGACCAAAACCAAGCCATTGCAGTGTCAGAATTGAATCCCAGCTCTGGACTTAACAAAGTACTGCACCTCTCTGTGAATCAGTTTCCTCCTCTTCAGAGTGGGCTTATAATGGTATCTACCTTGGCAGTTGTGAGGACAGAATGAGATGGCAGCACATAGAAGCTGCTCGGTGCTGCTGTTGCATTGCAGGATCATGTTGGTTCCTGGTATTTTTCAGATTCATAGCCAGCAATCTCTGCAGCTGAGGGTGGTAGAAGGTGTTTAAGAAAATTTCAGCTATAGCCATGTGCTAATATTAGATTAGTAATTTTATGTTAGAGGTTATCATCACTTTACATCTCTTCAGGACATTTTCTCTAACACCACCAAGATCACCCAAGCTGGAGAAAGTGTTAAATTAAATCTATGAGAAAGAAAGCAGATGCTGATCAGCTTTTTAGATCTTTTACCCCCTTTAAACTTGGTCTATTAAAATATTTGCCTAATTGAAATGTACTGATTATCCACTCATTGCAGATATTATAAATAGTACATATAGTATAAAATACTTGTTTAAAATCATCAATTTTGAAATATTTAAAAGATTTAGATTCTGGATCTGAACTGTTAGCCCTGTTCCCTAGATTGTTGTTAATTAATTGTTCATGGTCAGTTAACCATACAGGGGTAGGCAAAAGTAGGTTTACAGTTGTGAGTACATGAAACACAGTTTATTTTATTACTATTCATTAATTATTGTATTATTTTCCATATAAACAATTGTAAACCTACTTTTGCCATACCCTGTATATTATCAGTATTTTAAGTTACTTTCACTTCATGTATATGAAGATAATTGAATTTTACATTTGTCTTAATTAAGATTAAACTTCTTACTGTAGAAAGTCCAACTTGTATCTTATTCTGTCCTAGTAACTGAACTGAGGTTATTGTATGAAATGCTGTGTTTGTACTGAAGTTCTGTCTGCCTAGTGGCATCAGTATATAAGCAAAAGAACTAGAGGTTGTTGTGACCTGAGAAAAGTATATACAGATAATTGTTTTTGTATTGCATACTGATAAAACCAGCAATTTTGCTCTTCAGTGAAACCTCTACTTCCTTTCTTAACTGTTCATAGAACTCAGAGACCAGTGGCTGGAATAGAAGGCAGAGTTAAACAAATAAAACCACTAGGTGGTTCAGCTTTGTGAATTGTTAAGCATTTTATACTAATGGCCCGGTGCACGAAATTTGTGCACGTTAAAAGGAAATTAATTAGAGAAAATACTTTAATATTGCTATTTGCCCTTTCTTATAATAGAAGTGTCAGATATGAAAGAAAATTAGGAAAATGTGTATGAAAATCTTCCTCCTGTCGGAGTCTGGGGCACGCTGTGGGACCCAGAATCAAGTCCCTGCCCACCCGTGTGCACCTCGAAATCGCATGAGACCCAGACCCGGCTGGCCCCACCACCATTGGGCGAGATCCACACCCAGCCGGCCCCACCCCTGTCAAGCCCTGCCAAGTGGGGGCCACAGCCTCAGGTCCCCCGGCGCACCCTCAGGTCCCCCCACCCCGGCCCGGCACCACACAGCCTCAGGTTGCTGATCGCTTATTATGGGAACCCCACCTCTGTTGTGGGCACATCTTGTGTTACAGGAACCCTGCCTCAGCTGTGGGCACAGCCATCTTGTGACTGTGATGGAGTGAGGGTCAATTTGCATATTACCTCTTTATTATATAGGATGGTTGCAGATTCTTTCCAATAACCCTGAATAGAGTTCATCTAAACTTCTGTATTGTACAGATGTATTTATTGTTTGCATTTCAATAGATATGTCCCTTTTACTGGATACTGATGATTTAGGGTGCATTTTATTTTAACCCTTTGTAACAGTGTTTCTGTAAGCCTGATTTGATTTCTCTCTTAATAATCCTGGTGTGTCACATCAGTTACTTTTAAACTGGAGTAACATTTTCCTGGTGCACTTTATCTTAAGGCAGCTCCTTTAGAAAGTACTGCCACCCCATATAGTTTCATAATGATCAGAGGAGTGAGTGATGCTCTCTTTCTTTTTTGCAGACATGCCAATATTTGGTCTCTGTCCAGCTCACGATGATTTCTACTTGGTGGTGTGTAACGACTGCAATCAGGTTGTCAAACCGCAGGCATTTCAATCACATTATGGTAAGTGCTTAATCATTTAAAAATCATTATTAGGAGGTAAAAGGTAAAGCAGGATTAAAAACTGAAGGCCAGCAACAGCCCAGGTAGAATATAATCCCTCCCCCTGTCAGGAGCTAGGCTTTCTAATTCATTGAATGGGTTAATGCCTGTCAGATGTTGAGTATTTTCTTGAAAGTGGTGTGCATTTTCTGTATTTTATTGAAATTATACAAAAAGAAAATGTATCTTATAAAATCTCTTTTGAAATATTGCATCAGTATAGTGAAAGGTTTGTTTCCTTCTAGATCCTGAAGTTGGGAATTTAGTGGTCGGTAAAATTATAAATATATTCCCAATATGGAGACATGGCCTTTTTTTTTTTTTCTTAAGGAAATGTAAATTTGGAACTTCCAAGTTCAGTGGTTCTAAGTTGAACTTACTGTTATGTTCTAATTTGTGAATGAGTTGAAGCGATGACATTTTCCCTATCAAAATTACATACATACTTAGAATGACGCATTGTGACATCAGATTTCATGCACCTCCCTGAGCCATCCCTGGGCTTCAGTCTCCAAGCCTGTTATCTGGGTGTTTAGTTACGAAAGGATCCAAATAACGTTCTTTTGCATTGCCAGAATGCCACCTACCATGTTTAAAATAAAATTCTGATCATAAAGCTTAGTTTAATACTCAGTTTGGTTCACTGAAAACTCAGAAGTATTTGAATACCCACCTCGTAGTATGATTCCTACCTCTGTGGAGTTTAAACTCTTGCTGGAGAAATAGACAAAACTAACGAGAAACATTTTAAAATAACTGCAGGTTCTTTCTCATTTTTCTCACTCCCACAAATGCAAGCTCTAGACAGAGAATACCACAGTGGGGGTCCTTCTTTGATAGTGTTTAAGCAAAGCCTCTGAGAAGGTGACCCCTGGTGACCTGAGCCCTAAGTGATGAGGGAGCCACCATGTGACCACCTGGAATAAGAGCATTCAGTACAGAGAGAAGAGCCGTTGCACAACCTGAAGAAGGCCAGTGTGGCTGCAGGGTGGTTAGTGGAAGGAAGTAGAGACTAGAAAAGTCTGGCTTTACAGGCAGGGACCCTGATCATGCACAGCTTCTATGCCAGAGTAAGAGGCAGCTTGTGGCCTATTGGATGGTTTGTGTGGGGAGTAACAGGCCCACCGCACTTACACATGTGGGAGAAGAGGGGAAGCAGGGAGAACAGTCAGAAGCAGGAGATGATAATAGACTAAGGCTTAGGTGGGCAGTAGAGCTGGGGAGACAGCAGAGCTTTGAGGTACATTTTGAAGCTAAAACCTTCAGAGCTTGCTGTCGGGACAGCAGTTGTTTAAGAGGCATACCGTCATAATCAACATACCACCATTTTCCCCCAAGGAATAGATATTTTATGTAATCGTAAGAAGGTTCTTTGAGTTTCTGCTTGTGGATGAGGCCCTGGGGTGGGCACAGAGAGTGAGTACAAAGATGAGTAAGATATTGTCTTCCTGCGTAAGGCTCTCAGAGGCTAGTATTGGAGAAGCAATTAGTCAGTTGGCAAGTATTTTGGAGTTAGGATTTTGAAGCCTGGATTTAAATTTAAATCCAGTAGACTGTTTTTATCTGCCTGCGTAAGGCTCTCAGAGGCTAGTATTGGAGAAGCAATTAGTCAGTTGGCAAGTATTTTGGAGTTAGGATTTTGAAGCCTGGATTTAAATTTAAATCCAGTAGACTGTTTTTATTTATTTATTTTTGTATTTATTTTT
>NW_005366456.1:473039-483654 GCF_000412655.1 Myotis brandtii | reverse complement strand
TGTGAAGCAATGCAAGCTGCTGTGGGGCCTTGGGCCTTCTCTTGGAAGTTCTGGGTCTGTCTGGCCCAGCTGCAATTTGTTAGGTAATTTTCAGATTGCAAAGAGCCAGGGCATTCATATGCAAAAGGCTTTGCTGCAGCCGGGATGGGGCGGGGTCTCGGAATCAACAGGGCGGAGCAAGCAGCTATGGCTGATTCTCAGCCCTGCCCTAAGGGGCCACGCGTCTCAGTGTCCCGGTAATTGCTGCCAGCACCTCTGAGGGAAAGCCGCCCTCAAGTTCCGAGTTCTGCCTGCTGCCAGACCGTCCAGTTTCTCCCTGTATGAGCCCTGGGACCCCACAGATTTCCCGGAACTGGAGTTCAGAGCAGTCGGGAGCTTGTGACTCCCTCCCGATTCAAAAAGACAGCCACGTCCTCAGGTGCCTGCCCCTTTCCGCACGTGCTGGAGCCTCCGTACCTCTGCACTTTACTTTTGTAGCTCCTGTGAGTCTCAGTGTGCTTTTCTCTTTCCTTCTAGTTGTAGAATTTCCACTCAGCCAGCTTCCTGCAGTTCTGGATGATGTCTGTTCTGTCTTTTAGTGGTATTTTTGAAGTTGTTGTCGGAGGCAGCAATTTCCGGTGTTTACCTATGCCGCCATCTTGGTTTCTCCCAGTAGACTGTTTTTAAACTTGCAAGAACTATAGGCTAGTTCTTTGCTTTGAACAAGTCTTCCAACCTTGGCTTCCTTTGTTATAATGTGGGAATGGTAATAGCAACCTCATAGGTTCCCTGTGAGGATTAAATGAAACAACATGTGTAAAACTCTTCATACAATGCCTGACACATAATAGGTCAGAGAGAAATAAAGGTACAGTTGTATGTGTATACAGGAAGGTGTGTGTCTGAAGTCATAAAACAGTCCACGGTGTTAAGAATAGGAAGAGCACAGATTGCTTCTTGTTGAGTAACTCACAGAAGGCTTCTTAGAGAAAAGAGCCTTACAGCAGGCTATTCTGAAGAGTAAAATGGATTCTTTTTCCCACATGCAATTTCCCTTCTCAGTTTTTAGACATATAATACCTGTTCATTGTGGAAAATGCAGAAAGTACTTTTTAAAAAATCACCTATAATCCCCTAAAATGGGAAGTATCATGATGGGGATAGACAGTGCTGCCACTTAGAGTGGCACGATTTGTGCACTGAACAGCCATATTTGGTGGCCCCTGGTTGGCGCCTGGGGTGATATGAGCAAGTGCAGAAGCAGGAAATTCCAGGCTGTCTAGAATGTACTATATGGAGTCTCCATTGGCTGGAGCTGATGTACCCATATGTGCAAGATCTCTGTGCAAAGGCAGGCTGGGATTAGCTCAGACAGCCTCAGTGCCCATCAGACACCTCCGGCCTTGATGTGCTAGGGGAGACTTGTTACAGGTTTTTTAGCACCAGAGTGATGCAATTTAGTGGTCCTTCGGGATTAAGGGCAGAGTGGATTGGGAGTGAGGTGGGAAAGAGGGGAGTGTGAAAACTGCAGTTCAGATCAAGGCCCACTTAAGGGTGTATGTAGCCTCTTCCAGGACATCCTTAGGCAGAAAGGGGACTTTTTTGGTCCCCTCCAGAAACACTTCACACAGTTGTTACAGCACATTTTATGGAGATGATTTTCTTTATTTTCCTCTGTCTCTCTTAGAACATCAATGTATAGCAGGGGGCGGGAATAGGGAGGGTCTTAAAATCATATTTCTACCCTTTTTCTCTACCAGTACCTAGTACACACAATGTCTTCTAATAAGATACTTTTGAATGACAAAGGAATTGTGTTAACTTCAAATGTGTAAATGAGCAGATGTGAATTCGAGATTCACATACTCAAATGCCTTCTGTGGCTACTCAGGAGATGTGATTGATAAAGCCACTGGGCAGAGCACTTTGGTCCCTCTAGTGGCAAGGAAAATATTAAAGTTGTAGAAGAGAAGAATCCTTGGCAGAAAGATGATGACCAAGTGCAGAATTCAGCTGGGATATGTGGAAGGAATTCCATATTTGAGGCAGCAGCCAAGGAAAAGGCTGATGGAATAAGCAGGAGGTTTGGAGATGGCTAGGTGTGAGGGGTTGGGAACAACTGCAGGAGTGGAGGGAGGCACCATGTGGTGTCCCTGGAGTGGCTTGGGAGTGACACCTCCTCACCTGGAGGGAAGGAGAGGTGGGCATGCTCCCAGAACCAAGAACCTATTCCCAAGGCTGCCAGTGTCTCTTTGTCTTGGGGGACAGGGGTTATAACAGGAAAAAGTAATTTGGAAACCCATTCTTTTTTTCATTGTAATTTCATTCTTACTCGTTTGCTTCCCAAAATTAACACCAGAAAAAGGTTTTCAAACTCAGAATCTTTTCCGGTGGCCATGGCAGTCCATTTTTACAAGTTAGGAAGAACCCATACCTGCCAAGGGAGGGATTCTACTTTCTTATCTTTTGATGAAAATGTGTGGGCAGTCTTCTGTGAATTCATGTATTGCTGATATTTATCTGTGACTTTTATGAACAAATGAGCAGTTGCTTCAAAATCCAACAGGCAGTAACTTTAAAACTGCTGCTGCCAGCACAGGGCAGGAAGCTACCATTCAGCGAGACTTGTAAACCAATTGATGTTGGTGGTAATGTTCTGAATTGGTGAGCAGCTTGTTATCCAGAGTAGTAAGAGGCCACAACTTTTTTGCTAGCTAAGCTGCCTTTTTGGGAGTTAACAGTTGACCAGGATTTCCATGTGAGCAATGATGGTGAGTGAGGTAGTGTCATTTTGGCACGTCCAGTTTCACATAGTCTGATTGTTGAGTCAGACTGACACAGATTTGTTGAGTCTGGCAAGGATGGCATGACAGGAGGCCCTGTTTTCTTAAACTGGTTTTTAACTGTTTGTATTATATGCTGGAAATGGCACATTGTCTCTAAAACTTTTAGTATGGAGGAGGGCTGAGATGGTGAAATTCCTAGGGCCAGAAACACCTAAGTTGGGAATCTCAGCAAATCAGTTAGTGATAAATGTGTTGGGCCTAAATTGGCTACTGAATTGCACAAAATGTGCAGTCCTATTTACATACATTTACTGTGAGTCTGAATAGGTAGGACCAACTGATGACTTGTGGGTGCCTCTGGGATTGAAAGAGTTTCCCAGGTGATTCTGTGTCTGCTGCTTCTCTTTGAGTTTGCTTATGAAGAATACCTCAATCTCTCTCAACCTCTCTTATGCAGACATGGGGTGATCTTTATCTGGGTGAAATAAGTGAGTGGTGTTAATTCAGCTCAGACAGGTGCCATAATTAGAATCTCTGTAATTAATTGAAACTCAGCTTGAATGTCAGCCATTGAAGTATTTTGCCTCATATTAGTCAGGCTGACCCACTGATTCACCTTTTGGCTCAGCCCTGAGTCCCAAAGCAAGACCTCTGAAATCACAGATGCCTCTGCCACCTTTTCTCAATTTTAATCCATTGGGTTCCATCTTTATGATTTGTTTACTTAATTCCACTTAATATTTTTCTTTGATGATTAAATTCTTTGATGCTCTTGCTAGTGCCAGCTCAGAGCCCTAGGCCTGCTCTCTTTGTTGAAATCCACGTGCTAGTGTGATGTTATCAGAAGAATTGAAAGAAATTTGGAAAGGGAGTAACTTTTCACTTGCAATTTAATGTTATTAAAGTTGGGGAGTGATAGCTACCCAGTGTTTTGGGAAACACCAGCTATTGGATTTGGTTTCCTCTTCTGTTTAGGGAGCTCTCCACTGAGGGCAAACCTTAGCTCTAGCAAATGCCACACCTAGGAAGCAGAATCCTCGAATCTCATGTTGATCTGCAAAAGGAATATAGATAAACACCCCTTACCATTTTTCTATTGATTTTATGCATTGAGCCCCTACCAGTTGCTGTCAGTGGCATTGTAATCTGGCCTCAGTGTAAAACATCTGCCCCACTCTCAGACTTCTGCTCACAGGGAGGGATGTCATAAATGTGGCTTTTCCATAATGTTGTGAAAGTAGCATTAGCAGAAACACTGCTGCGATGTTATAGTTTTCTCCACTTGCATAAGTTCTATTTACCTAAAATGTCCTTTTTATCAGAGGATGAGTAAATAGAAATTGCTCATACTTTTAAAGCTAATTAATGGGTTTCAAAGAACAGTAGCATAAGAGCAAACTGAGTCTTACTCTGTGAGATCCAGTGGGCTGGTTCTGGCAAAATGCTGATTCCTCCTGTTGACACTTCACACAGTTGAGCAGTGACTGCCATCCTGGAGTTAAGCTAACCTACATCACAAAGCAGAGGCTGTACTGTTTAATGCATAATGATCTCCATTTTTTGCCATCTGATTGATTACATGGAGTAACAGCTTTAGATATTTTGAATGAGTTATTTTATTTGGCTATTTAGTAACTTTGTTTTGGGATAAAGAAAAATGTTTCTTTTTTTTTTCCAGGATGCTAGCTAAATTTGGCCACTAAATTTAAAAAAAAATTTTAATATTTTATTTATTCATTTTAAGGAGAAAGAGAGAAAAGGAGAGAGAATAAGTCTGTTTATTGATGCATTCATTGGTTGATTCTTGTACGTGCCCTGACTGGGGATTGAACCCACAATCTTGGTGTATCAAGACGATGCTATAACCAACTGAGCTACCCTGGCAGGGCTACTATATTTTTATTATCTAGGTATTTTCTACTTTGAAACATCAGTGATAGTTAATCTTTTTAGGATTGGCATTCATTTAAAAGTTCAGAGACTAATAATAATTTTTTTAATAGCACTTGATGATTTACAAAGTGCATGTATTACCTCATTTCCTATTCTTAAAGACCCACTGAATGGATGGTTTTATTCCCAGTTTACAGATAAAACTCCTAAATTAAATTTCATTCATACAGATAAAATGTACCAGGCCATCCCCGGGGCCGATGCTCAGTGGTTAGAGCATTATCCAGATAAGCCAAGGTTGTGAGTTCGATCCCCAGTCAGGGCACATGCAAGGAGCAATCAATGAATAAGTGGAACAGCAAATCAATGTCTCTCTTCTCTCTCTCTCTCTCTCTCTCTCTCTCTCTCTCTCTTCATTCCCTCTCGAATCAATAAATTAATAGGATTTTTTTTAATATACTAGGGCAGGTTTTCTGACAACTCATTTCTATTTCTCTTGTGTATAATAAGGATGTATGGAGTTAAAAGAAAATCTAGAGAAGATGTAATGAATGTCACCTGTCACAAAATTATCCTGGTGACATGTTCTAGCTCTGGTAGAATTTTAATTTTGCTTAGAGTAGCTGGGTCAGCATTGTTAACCCATTATCTCAGAGAGAACATGTAGTAATTTGAAGACATAATGATAGTAGATAAATATTTGTTGTAGTCCAATCCTTAGATTTCTCTTCAGAGTGTTCTACTTTATTTAACCCTAAATCATAGTAGCTAGTCAAAGCCAAACTCCTCCTCTTTTTGTTACAGCCTCATAACATTTTGTAGCTTCTTTAGAGAATTGGTTGGCATATTTATTTCTTCAGTCAGTATAAAGGTTGAAACTTGTTGCAGAGCCAAAAAATACTTGGCTCTTTTGCTTCGGAAACACCTTGCCAGGCCTTCCTGCAGCAGTTGGGGGCTGAGCCAGGGAAGGGAGCTAACCAGAGCAGGCGCATCAAAACGTGAACCCTGTCAAGGTGGAAGCTATGTTAACTCTCGAAGGAAATTCCCAGTTGACCATTTCACCTAAGCTCCTTGTCACTCAATAGCATGATGTAAAGTGAATGCAGTGAATTCAGATTTTTCTTTGCCATAAGCCAAATAGTGCTAATATGATTTTATCTTTTTCCTGTTGTGTAATAAGCAGGCACCTTTTAGTGGTGTTACTTATACCATTTGTAGGAGTAACACTTTCATTTCTAGTTATAAAATGTATTGATTTTTTTTTCATACTGAAATCTGTGTCTTTCTTATCTGTGTTTTTGAGGTTTTCTTAAAAACTAACTGGCAATGATGTTATCTGTGTATTTAACAAATATTTATTGAGTACTGCTGTCTGTTCTCGGCATTGCTCTCTACTGAACTAGAAAAGCAGTGTCATTGATTTCATGCAGCTTATATTCTGTTTAGGGAGGGTGGCGCAAGAAAGACAAAATCAGGTAAAATAAGATTATTTCAGATAGTGATAAATGCTAGGAATAATGTGAGAAAGAGTGGCCGCGGAAAGACATTTTAGATAAGGGTAGTCAAAGAAAGCTGCTCTGAGAAGTTGGTATTTAAGCCCCATGATGAACAAGAGCCTCCATTTGAAGATCTGGAGGACTGGTGTTCCACACGGAAGTGCAGAGATCGGAGGTGGAAATGGATTTGGCAGAAAGACCAGTGAGGAGGTACAAAAGCCGTGTGCAAGGAGAGGGGTCCAGGTTAAGGTTGGAGAAAGAGGGGCTGGGGCCAGAGGATTCTACGCCCTGCAAGCCACAAAAGGAATCAGGATTGGACTACGTTGGCAAGGTGAAGTCACCAGAGGGCTTTGAGCAAGGAAGTGTCTTGATCTGACTCAGGTTGGTCTATGGAATGCAGGGAGCTGGGACACCATTGGTGGGCTATGTTGTGCTAGGCCAGGTGAGAGCTGGATTGTTGCAGCAGAGGCTGAGGTGTGGATGGAATAGGAATCAGCAGGGAAATAGAAAGCCAGCAGGGCCTGCTGTTGGACTGATGAGAGAGATGGGAAAAGAAAGGATGAGGAATGACTCATGGGGTTTTTGGCTCAAGCAACTGGATGAATTTACTTAGCTTGTGGATCGTGGGGTTCTTTCAATTTGTATATGGGCTTTTCCCCCCTAAAGATTCTAGGAATAGAAAATAATTATTGCAGAGATGTCAAATTTTGGGGTCTTTTTTTTATTCTTTTGAGATTTTGTTTGTTTTGTTTTTGTTTTTTGTAGTCATGTAAGTAATTTAGTCATATAAGCTAGAAAACAAAAGAGGATGTGTACACTTTCCTGGGACTTCTTATGCTCTAATTTGGGTAACAAAAACTTGCTGATTAAAGAAACAAAAACACATATATTTCTTATTATTATTAACAACAGTAATATACATTGTTTTTTAAAAAACAATTAACCACCCTGGCTGTACACCAAAGTTTCAGGTTCAATTCCTGGTCAGGGCACATACCTAGGTTGTGGGTTCGATCCCAGGTCAGGGCGAGTACAGGAGGGAACCAGTCCATGTTTCTCTCTCACATTGCTCTTGCTCTCCACCCCCACCACCTCTCCCTTCTCTCTCCAAAAATCAATTAAATTTTAAAAAAATAAACAAGAAAGTAAGGCCGGTGTGGCTCAGTTGGTTGGGCATCGTCCCATGCGCCAAGAGGTCGCCGGTCCAGTTCCTGGTTGGGGCACATGCCCTGGTTGCAGACTCGATTCCTGGTAGGGGTTGTGCAGGGGGCAGCTGACTGATGTTTCTCTTTCATTGACATTTCCATCTCGCTCTTCCTCTCCCTTCCTCTCTCTCTAAAATCAATAAAACATTTTTTTAAAAGTAACCCACAACAGGAGGATAACTATGCAATCAGAATGAATAAATCTTCTCCACCTTACTTCTCAGGGGTACAGTTTACCATGCACCCTGGGAAGCTTTCCAGTCCTGGCTGAGCAAAACAGTATTTGGCTGAATACTTCTTGTTTTCTTACACATATGAAAAATTAGATTTGTTATAAACCTACTTTTGAAACTTAATAATCTGCCTTATTTTTCCATGTTAACGCATATTACTCCTTTTTATTTTTAAAATTTATCTTTATTGTTGAAAGTATTACAGATGTCCCCCTTTTTTCCCATTGACCCCCTCTACCCCACACCCATCCCTCTACTCCTGTCTTCTCTCTGAGATTAGGTATCTGTTCCATGCTTCTATGTCTCTGGGTCTGTTTTCTTCATCAGTGTATTTTGTTCATTACATTCCACACATGAGTGAGATCATGTGATACTTATTTTCTCTGACTGGTTTATTTCCTTAGCATAATACTCTTCAGGTCCCTCCATGCTGTCTCAATGGATAAGAGATCCTTCTTTTTTACAGCTGCATGGTATTCCATGGTGTAAATGTACCACAGCTTTTTCATCCACTCATCTACTGATGGGAACTTGTCTGTTTCCAGATTTTAGCTTTTGTAAATTATGCTGCTATAGGGATGCATATAATCTTTCTGATGGGTGTTTTAGGTTTCTTAGGATATATTCCTAAGAGCGGGATCCCTGGGTCAAATGGCACTTCCATTTTTAATTTTTTTGCATAAACTCCATGCTGTTTTCCCATAGTGGCTGTACCAGTCTGTATTCCCACCAGCAGTGTACTAGGGTTCCCTTTTCTCCACACCTCGCCAGCACTTGTCTTTTGCTGATGTATTGATGATAGCCATTCTGACAAGTGTGAGGTGATACCTCATTGTCATTTTAATTTGCATCTCTCTGATGATTGACTTTGAGCATTTTTTCATGTCTCTTGACCTTCTGTATGACCACTTTGTAGCAGTGTCTATTTAGGTTTTTTGCTCATTTTTTAATTGGATTGTTTTTCTTCCTTTTGTTAAGTTGTATGAGTTCCTTTTTTATTTTGGAAGTTAACCCCTTACCTACTTTCTTTTCAAAGACTGCCTATTCCACTTTATTAATTTATTTAAATTAATTTAACCAGTCCCCTACTGACAGACATTTTGATTTTTAGAATTGCATTATTACACAATGCTTTAGGACCATTCTTTGGGAATGTCTGTCAGTACTTCTGTGTAGGTATTCTCCACATGGAGGTCGGTCATAGATGCCCTTCAGGTTAGTATACTGTGACTTATTGAACTATTGTAATTTGTGATTCATGTCACCATGAGGGGGCGGTGAAAATGTGACTTCCTAGCACCACCAATAAATAAGTTGCTAATACTCACCAGTGCTGCTCTTGACCTGTCTGCTGCATGTATAAATCATTAGCGTGGCTGAGCTTCAGAGTTTAAAGGGGACATTTTAGGATATAAACCATATTTTGGTTATACTTGCTAAAATATTTTTTTCCTGACAATCACTTCACAAGACTAATTTGTATGTTGACTATTAAAGATACATACACACCTGCTATTTCAACCCTGTGAAGCTGTGGTCCTACATATGACCAGGAGAGGGAGTTTTCATTGCTTCCTTATGCTGTAATACAAGCATGTCAAACTCAAAGGCTAACGGGTCAAATAAACAAGGTTTTTAATTGGATGGGCCGAAAAAAAAACAAAAGCTTCAGTTTTCATAGAAACATAGGTTTATTTCGATAGAGACATGCTGAATACAAAAGGCTGAAATAAATGAGTAATCGTTAACATAAAATAATAGAACATTTTAATAAAAATTAATGTTTTTTCTTGAACATTAACTTACCAGACACTGAATAACTGCACAAATTAATAAGCATAACGCAAATAAACCTATTTTTCTTGTTCTCCGAAAGCGAAATATTTCCTGTTGCGCACACCAAACAAGTCAGTACAAGACTAATGACATGGCCATCGGCTGCTAAAATATTCGCTGCTAGTATTAGTGGAGAGAAATGGTGCGCCTGCGATAAGGCGCGTAAGGGAAATGAATGCAACACGATTATAGTACTCAGTCATTAGTACTATAATTCATTATTAATAATTATGTATAACAGGATATTGTAAAAACTAAATTATGAAATTTTTATTAAAACATTTCTTAGCCCTGACCGGTTTGGCTCAGTGGATAGAGCGTCAGCCTGCGGACTGAAGGGTCCCAGGTTCGATTCTGTTCTAGGGCATGTACCTTGGTTGCGGGCACATCCCCAGTAGGGAGCGTGCAGGAGGCAGCTGATCGATGTTTCTCTCTCATCGATGTTTCTAACTCTGTATCCCTCTTCCTTCTTCTCTGTAAAATCAATAAAATATATTTTTAAAAAAACAATATTTCTTACATACCACTATATTGGCTGGGCCGCAAAGATATTCGTGTGGGCCCCAAGTTTGACATGCTTGCTGTAGCACCTGCTAGCAGGTTGGCATAATACCTTCCATTCATGTTCTAGTCCAGCAGTCGCCAACCTTTTGGACCACTGGTTGGCGACCGCTGTATCCAGTCCAAGCCCATGAAACACACTGGTTTTGGGGCCCCAAGGGGGCAGTGCCTAATTTTAGCTATTTCCTTCCTGATTCCAGATTGTTTGTATAAAAATCTCAATCTTAGGTTTACTTCTACATTTTGTTTTTAAGACAACAGTTATCAAATTGAACTTCAAAGAAATTGTATACCCTTTCCTTTGTGTGTTTGAAAGTTTGAGAGAGACAGACAGACAGATATCAAAGAAGGTAATTATCTTACTTTAAAATAAATTACTAGGTGTACTGGTTAATAATAGCGGATTTTGCAATCAAAGAAAACACGATAATCTCAAGAGAAACATCAGAAGTGCTGTATTCAAAGTAATGTCCATTGCTAGCTACACATTTCCCCATCTTTCAGGGAATTTGTGGATACCGTCCCAATAGAACTTTTCTTGTTTTGAGGCAAACCATTCAGAGACCCAATTTTCCACTTCTTCGTACGTTTTGAAGTGCTGCTCAGAAAGTGCGTGTGCCATCGAT
>NW_005366456.1:464475-472393 GCF_000412655.1 Myotis brandtii | reverse complement strand
CTGCAAGTTGTTTTTGAGTTTGACACGCATCTTCATCCAATAATGCTTGTAATTGTTGGTCTTCAAACTTTTTTGGTTGACCTGGACATTCTTTGTCTTTCACATCAAAATCATCACTTTAAAGCGTGTAAACCAGCATTCACACGTATCTTGAAATGGAGCATGTTCACCATAAGCTTCCCGAAGTATACGATAACTTTTTCTTCAAAATAAAGTAATGAATTAAAACTTCCCGCAAATGCTCTTTTTTTTGGCACGAAATTCGACATTTTTAAGCGTAAAAATATCTATGATGTTAACACCTTCAGCAAATTTGACATATGAAGTTTTGAAGCTTGTTGTCAATACAACAAAATAGCATACATATCAAATTGCATATATATCAACATATGTGTAACTCCATCTATTGGAAAAAAAATCCGCATTATTAACCAGTACACCTGGTAAGATACAAACAGTAAACCCCCAATCACACATGATAGAGTTCTTGATTTCTAGTTTCCTACGCTCAACAGTGAACTCGAGAATGGAATTTGTTTCAGTGTTTCTTATGCTTGATATTTTTAAAAGGTTGTCAGAATTCGTAATACTGGATTTGTAGTGAGCTTTTGAAAGTTAAGATGTTGTTTTGCCAGTGTGGCTAATAGGCCTTTTTCTGTGTGATTCTTTCTGTGCTCAGTTGTGCTAATTGAATGAATTTGCTTAGCCAAACAAATGAAATGGGTGTCTTAATCAGAATAACTTGTTTGTTATCATACCAGAATTTCATAATGTTTAAATTTTTTTCAGCTGTCTTCACAGTGCATTTTTTTATAACTAAATTAGTTTCTCTATGGATTTTTTGATTCGCACATGAATATATATATACACACATACATATATACATATATGTTTACATAGATATGCAAGTAGAATAATCTCAAACATCCTATTTTCACTTAAACCTACTTTTCTCTTTTTCATTGGCTCATCTGCCTCCCACCTTCTCCAACTCTAACAGCCTCTTTTTCTCTAACCATTTATGTAATTTGTTCTTAGTGTGAAACTTAGTAGACATTCTTCTACATTTTTTTTCTCATGCTGTAACTCTATACAGGCACATATAATCCCATGTTTTATTAGCAGGGGCTTTGGGTCATAATTCTACCCCCCCCACCCCCCCCCAAAAAAAAATAATGTATCCTATTCTGCACACTTCTGCTTCTTTTCTACTCAACAATACTGCCTGGAAACCCATTCACATCCCAGGATAACACTAATGCCCTCTTTTTAATGATTGCTTACTGTTCTAAGGTATGCTGTGCAGGCCCTCCTCAGCCACACCCTCTGTGGACACTGACTTTGTTTCCTATTTTTTACCTCTGAACAAAGCAGCAGTAACTACCCTGCTATGGATGCCCTCAACTGCTGGTGATTTTTCTCTATGGGATGGAGTTTCCTGGGTCAGAAAGGATATTTATTTGCATTGTTAATAGCTGCTATTAGAGTGTTTCCCAAAAAGGCTGTAAGACTTTATATCTCTACTAGCCATGTCTGAGATTATCACCACCAGGAATAGGTGTTTTATTTATTTTTCCAAATCCATTTCTTTTTCTGAAGCCTCTTACATTGTTCTACACACAGATATGCTTAATTGTAATCTGACTTTGAAGTAAATTTCTCTAAAAACTGTATTACTACCGGAGAGGCATGTAGCTTCTAAGTTTGAGTATTAATGATACTAGAGGCCTTGTGCATGAATGCATGCACGGTTGGGGGTCTCTCAGGGTAGCCTGTGGGGATTAGGCCAAAACCAGCAGTCCAACTTCGCCTGCTGCTCCTGCCTCCCACTCCCGCTCATCCCAGCCCCACTGCGCCTGCCGCAGGCTTTCACCCAGTCAGTTGTGATCGGGAGAGGCTCACGCAGCAGCAGCAGCAGCAGCAGCGCTCACCAGTCGTGAGCTCTACATCCGGTGCCTGTGCTGAGTGGGTTTGGGGGAGTGCAGGACGCAATAAGCCCTCCAGGCAGGCGGTGGGATGCCCTTGCTGGCCCAGGATCCAGATCTGTCCCGCTGACATTCACGCCAGTTGTCGGGAGCAACCTGGCAGCTGCTTTTATATTGTTTCTTCCTTGAGTGTTTAGAGAGGGGAAGCAGCCATGGTGCCTGAGGTCGACTTCTAGGAGGCCTGTGGTACTGTTGGGATTGTGCTGTCCGTCGGTGCCTGGCCCGGTTCTCCAGAGATTGGACCTGCAGGACTACTGAGGGAGTGATTGGCTGCCACCACCAGGCTGGTGGGCCACTGGTGGTCCATCAGCCAAGCGGCATTCCCACTATGGGAGCGCACTGACCACCAGGGGGTAGCTCCTGCGTTGAGCATCTGCCCCCGGTGGTCAGTGCGCGTCATAGTGACCGGTCGTTCGGTCATTCCGTCATTCAGTCGTTTGATCGCTTAGGCTTATATATATATACTAGTAGATGAGGCAGAGCACTTTCAAAATAAGTGATGATTTTTTAAAATATTCATTTAAACAATTACAGGCACATTTCCCAACACTGCTGGAAAATTTCTATTCATTCTTGTGGAATTTACCTTCAGGGAAGAAATCTAGTTCTGTGATGCTGATATTCCTCTCTGCAGCATGTGTCGTCTCCTAAAGGATTGGGTGAGATTACTTGAAGGGCCAGTTTTATTTCAGATCTCTTTATCCTCCTCACATTCAATGTGATTTTGTCACCTTTTTAAAAAAATATTTTTATTAATTTCAGAGAGGAAGGGAGAGGGATAGAGATAGAAACATCAATGATGAGAGAGAATCATTGATTGGCTGCCTCCTGCCCACCCCCTACTAGGGGGGTTCAAGCCCGCAACCCAGGCATGTGTCCTTGGCTGAAATCGAACCTGGGACCCTTTAGTATGCAGGCCGACGCTCTATCCATGGAGCCAAACCAGCTAGGCGATTTTGTCGCCTTTTAACAGTGTCACTTTGTGTATCAAGTAATGACTGGGCTGAGGTCAGACTGTGGTTAACACAAAGCCTATATAAATCAGGCCATGAGGTTAAACTTTGTCTGCCTTTGAACAATCGGAACAGTTGAAAGAGGACATGAAGTGTGACTGAGCCCTGAAGGTCAGATGATGGCAGCCAGAGGAAGGCTGTGGTGCTCTTAGCCCCCAACATGAAATAGCCCCTTTTGACTTCATGGCCCACCTCTCCTCTCCGGGGTGAGGACCTATAAATCCTGGGTAATAACACAGCAACAGTTCTTGGTGAAGCTAATCTGATTGTGGATAGCAGACCCACAGCTGAATGAATTGCTTGGTATTTCTAAGTTTGAAAATACTTTCTCCCCCTTTCAAGTGCTCCTTGGCAGCAGGTAAGGAATGTTAAAGCTCCTGTAAGTGCCAATTAAGGCCAATTATAACTCGCCCGGCCTGCTGTGACAGTGAGTGGGGTGAGTGGAGACGTGTTGTGCTCCTGTAAACTGGAGAACTGGCTGCCGCCAGTGACAGGAACACAGCATTGCCCAACTGCCAACTGCGTGTTTGTGTTTGTCGCCCTGCAGAGCACCAGGTGACACCTCTGCCGGCTTCTCAGGGATTTGATTTAGGAAATCCCAAGATTTGCTGGAGACCTCACTAATTTTTCTGATCGAACCACTGTCTTACTCTTCCTTTCTTCAAGTGATGTCCACCGTCAGTTTCCTTGTTTCTAATGGTAAAAGCTGACATTTATTGAGCATTTAGGATGTTCTGGGCACTGCATTCCACATGTTTCCTCTAGTCCTCACACAGCCCTGTAGGAAGGTGGTCTCAGCGCTTCTCAGGGGAGGCCACGGAGCCTGAGGACAGGAGTCTCCTGCCCAAGGCTGCCCAGCTGAGAGTGCTGAGACCACAGCTCCTGAACCCCAGCCCTCGGCCCTCCTGACTGCAGCTGGTCTGCTCGTTGGCTTCCAGGGCATTAATTCACTGGAGAATTGGTGTCAGTTCAGGACTCTGTGCAACCAGAGTGATGAGTGCTCACCAGCCACACCACAGCCAATGGGTATAAGTTTTGGTCTGTAAGGCATGGATGTTAGTTAGTCTATTAAAATGTTATTTTAGTCTATAGTCTTTTTTTAGTCTATAGCAGTGGTTCTTAACCTTGGCTGCACATTAGAATCACCTGGGAATCTTTTTAAAATCCTGATTTCTGGGCCTCATCCTCCGGAAATTCTGTTTCTTTGTTATGGGGGTTGTGGCCCCACCCCATAACAAAGAAACAGAATTTCCGGAGGATGGGGCCCAGAAATCAGGATTTTAAAAAGATTCCCAGGTGATTCTAATGTGCAGCCAAGGTTGAGAACCACTGGTCTATAGTCTATTTTTTCATAAGAAATAAGAAATGTGATCATGTCCCCAGACCTGGACACTTAATATGAGCCATCATTGGGGGATTCAATGTCAGTAGAAATTTTATTTGGAGAGGATATTGGGAAATGGTTTGAAGAAAATAATAAGTGCTTTCCAAGCAGTGAGCAGAGATGTATTTGCTTAAATATTTTACTCTGGACATTGAGATGGGTGTGTGTGTTTAAAAGGTTAATTTGAGCTTTATGCCTAGTTTTTGTTTTGTGTATATTGCACAAAATTATATTTTCTTGGTGTGCACTATCATTCATCACTTTTTTGATGGAGGTCTTAAAGTAAATGTAAGTTGTTTCTCTCTTGTTTACATATGAAATTAAATGTAGACATGTGCTTGTAGCATTTAAGAATGTTTGATGAAATTCACCCTGGTTTTTGTCAGGTTACGGAAAGACTGCTTTCCCGGAACTGTCATGGATTGGCTGGTTCTCTGAAGGATTGTTTCCCCACTGCACTGGCACCAGCTACAAAAGGGACCATTAGAAAGGCAGGCACTAGTGCTGGAGGCCGGCAGGGAGGCCAGTGACAGGTCTGATGGTGCAGTGCTGTGGAACTGAGGCCTAGCCTGTGAATGTCCTCTCACCTCACTTCCCTTCTGCATTTGATGGCATCAGGGAGGCTCAGCTGCCCATGGGGAGGTGGATGGGTACAGTGAGCAGTGCTGAGACCTGTTGCAATCAGGTAGTGCAGCAATGGATTTTTTCCTACTAGCTTAAGAAAACCTTCAGTGAATTAACCTAAAATTCTTATGTTTGCTAATTAACTTTTATAAGATTTGTTCATCCTGTCCTTCTAAGGTCATTGGTGGCTCTTTCCTTGTGTCTGTCTAGTGTCTCTTAAGGGCCAACATAGTTTTGTTTGTTTGAATGTGACTATAAGAAATCTGGATCAGAAAACCCTCTGGATCTTAATATTGCTGCCATGGTTAGGATCTGAATGCTTGCTATGAAAATAAAGCAATGTGGCTGCCATTCTTTTGTTTCAGAGTCAATTTAGAATTTGTGTCTGGTCTAATAGAAGCCATTTCCTTTGTCTCACAACCCTTTTTCACCCCTTCCAGGCCAAATCTTTTCCACACATGTAATTCGTGACTTGTTGCCAAATATTCTGCATGGGGTGATGGGATTCTATAGAGGAATCCCCCCCTTGACATTTGAAAGTGTTGTTCATTCTGAACTATCAGGCATCTGAATCTGTTTTTAAGTGTGCAGCCTTTATTATCATAAAACTCAGATCAGTTGGCTATTTTTTCCGTGTCTGTTTGACAGTAAAATTTGATGATTGACAAGAGGGGAAGTAGTGGTGGAGAGTGTAATATCATAGGACTGAGATAGGGAAACACCTAAACCAGGAAGACACTGTTTACAAAGAGCCATTTAGAGAACTTTTTGGATTATGAATATAAAAGGTATCCAGCTTTGTTAGTCTTCTAGTGATTGAAACATCCCTGTGTATATTCTTCTGAAATTAGACATTTTATAAATATGCACAGAAAATGGGTTCAGATTCTTGTGACTAGATTTAAGAAAAAACAGTGTGCTTAGATATGACAAACTTATTTAAGTATAGGTCATGAGGAAATAAAATGTGGAGGAAGACTTGCTGATATTTATACAAATGTGTAACTTTAAACTTCTAAGTCTATTGGGGCTTAAATGTAAATTGTATAATGAATGGTGTGAATTTTCTAATATACCTGGTAGTAGCAGTGCCAGTTTAGAGGTATTCAGAAAATTAGAGTGTGAATAATTCAAATTTTAGCAGGTTAAATTTATAAATCTCATCTTGCCCAGTTTTGGCAAGATGCCTTTTCAAATAGAAGGAGTAATTTGCACCAGCCAGGACGCCCTCTATGACCATATTAGATGAAATTAGACTCCACCCCTTGTTTTCTGTTGATCTGCCAGGACCTTTGTAATTCAAGTGCTTTTTACAGTAGTAGCAAATGTTACATAAGACCAAACATGGAGCATATTTGGAGTTGGTGGGCAGACCCAAATCATGATGTAAGCCTGCAGTAGCAAGTGTGCAATGAAGCACAACCAAGTTATGTGAATGGAAGGTAACAAGAAGCCTCTCCAGAACGGCCCTTCCTCCACACGAGGGCTGAAAGCGCCACTGGGTAAGTTTTCCGAGGCAGTTTGCAGAGGCTGGGCTTGGCTCGGGGCCCCGTTCTAGATGAGCCTGCAGAGGTGGCTTAGGTTAGGTCTTTGCTGGCATTACGCAGAACCAAGCAGAGCAGGAAGAGTTCATACAGGCCTCTTCCCTCCTGGCATTTGTCCTGTCCTGCCAGCAGGCCCAGAGTGCTCTGCTGCGGAGTGGTGGAGAGAGCCTGCAGAGCTGGTGGGTCAGAGTGGGGAACGGCAACAGAAGGGATTGGCTGCAGCTGCCGCCGCCGTCCACTGGAGCCATTCTGAAATGTCATTTGAGTGATCTGGCCAAAGTTCAAATGAAGACGGCGCTTGAGTTTGCTATTAACTCCAACAAAATGCTGAGGTTTGCACCAAACAGCTCCGGTATCTCAAAACAGGGAGAACATTGGTTACGTCGCTCTCTAAAAATGGAGGAACGTTGTAACGTGCTTTAACTGTTTGCTTTTTATCTCACTTGCGGTGAGGTTTTGTGACAGGGTGCTCAGTGTTTCCTGTAAGAATGTTTGAAAGCTGTTTTGCCTGATACTTCAAATCCAAAGTTTCAAACAGAACACTGTTGAGGGGAGAAACAACGTCAGAACACAAACAGTAACCCTGGGAAGTCATTCAGTAACTTAAAATGAGTGTATAAAAATATAATTACTGACTGACTGCCAGAAAAGACTTTTTTTTTTCAGTTGTTATTAAGGTAGACAGTACAACTAAACTGATTCTTCTTGGGTGGGTTGGGAGGCTCTTCCCGAAGTTACTCTCTCATGTCTCCGCAAGCAGGAAGTTGGGTGACAGTTGAGCTCTTTACTTTTCACTGGATGGATTCGCATTTCATGCCTTCTGCAATAATGAGCTTGACCGGATGGTTTTAATTGAGGTTGAAATTTAGCTACTGGTTGAAGGACTTTAAATACAAATAGATCTTAAACCTTTATCAGATTGCTGTTAATTCCCTAAAATTGATTTTTCTAAGAACTCTTATCTTATTGTCAGGCACTTTTAGTTTTGCCATTTCTGGTTTCGTTTTTCAGTGTTGCCTTTGGTGTCTGTTAGTTGACAGCCACAGGCTGTAGGTGGGGCAGATACTGTTTCCCTTCAGAAAAAATAAACACGTGCTGCAAACTCATCAAAGACAGTGGCATTGTTGAGGACTGAGTCACCCATCCCTACTAGCAGAGTGCTTCCTGAAGGAGGCTTTCTGAGCTGCTCTCTGAGTTTGAGGTTTCTGTTAGCATTCGCAGTCCTCTCCACCACCCAGAATAAAGTGAAATAGAAAGGAAAGAAAGCTAGTGGGATATAGCAATAAGGATGTGACTTACAGCCTCAGCGCAGCTCTTGGCACAGATGGTGCTGTCATTCCCACTGTACCTTGGATTTGCTGGGCCTTT
>NW_005366456.1:461644-464420 GCF_000412655.1 Myotis brandtii | reverse complement strand
AAGTTTTCATTAAAAACAACAACAAATAAACAAAGAAAACTCCTCTAGTTTGAATTTTACCAGGTTCATTTAACTCTGTCTTGTGTGTATGTAAAAATTGGATTGGAATGGTAAGGACATACTGTTTTTCTTAATTTTCTTTGCATTTTGATGATGCCCTTGTATCTTTCATTTGGGAAAAACTGTGACCCAGACCCAGAATATGATCACAGCTATGCTTTTGTAAAGACTGTTGATGCTTGAACTAGGTGCCCGTGGTCCAACAAACTGGAGGCTAAACGTATAATGATAAGCCATTGAGTGTATAGGGTGCTTTTTCCCCCCTAACAAGTAAAAGATTAAATCCAAAAGTAGCTGGAAACCTGTAGATTTTTGGTTTGGGCTCTTTTTTCTTCTTCTCATATGTTGATACCTGAGGAATACAAACATTTCCAGTCAGTGATGGAGTGGGGGGGAGACAGGGGCGGATTTGGGGACATGCTGTGCATCATGAATAAAGAAGGAACTCAGTGAGGCCCTGTTTGTTTCAGGGTGATTACTTGCTATACTCCGTCCTATCACTCGGGTGACACTGTGGTTCCTGAAGACAGAGAGAAGTCTTTATAACTGTTAGCAAAGGAGAAGTGCCAGCCAGCATTTCGTGATATCCCATAGCCAAACATGGGGACAGTGAGGTCACAGAGGTGGCACAGGTCTGTGGCTCACAAAACCACATGGAGGTGGCCGTGTTTTGCTCAGGCAGCAGCAGCCTTTTCCCCAAAGGTACTTTCTCTAAAAACATCTGTGTGTGTCTGAAATCCTGCTGATAACCCTCAGTTCAGAGTCGGCAACTTGAACAGGGTTGCAGGAGCATAGGAAGGGGGGCCCTTTAAGGAAATGAACTGGGTACTCAGATCATTCAGTTTTCCCTAAAACAAGCTGTCTTAGGATCATGATTATGAGGCGGTTACACCATTGAGTACCCTTCATTTCATTGTCTTTAATAAAGTATTTGGATTTTTTAAAAGCCATTTTAAAAGTGTGGGGGGGGGGCAAGAGGGAAAGGAGGGGACATCTATAATATTTCAACAATAAAGATTTTTTTTAAATGTTTGCAAAGAGCTACAAGTTAAGATGGCAGGGGAGGGGTTACCCCCAGATAGTCCGTACGTTTTTCATATTTCTCACATACTTGAAAGCAAAGTCCTGAAAAAACAGTCCCCTTGGGAAGAATTCCTGGCCAGAGAATTATTTGAGGTTGCCATATTTCTGCTCCTTTCCTAGCAACATTATTTACAATCCATTCACACCCGCCCGCCCCTCCCCCCACAGCAGTCTTTCTCCCTTGTAATCTGCCCTTTGTGATCTGCTCTTTGATGCTGCCTGTGAATGGGCGCTGCGTCCTGCCCAGAGCCTGGGAAGTGCCCGGAGACTGCAGTCCTTTAGGAGGGCTTTACTTTCCTCAGAAAGCTGTGCCGGGAAGAGCTGGGTCATTGGATTACAGACCTTTGGCGAAATGTTGTTTCAAGTGGCCAAGAGCTGTAAATGACTCCTTCCTTTCTGCACGTTTCCTCTACGTTTTAATTTAAAACCACCTCTGCGTTAGGGGAGAAATGCAGTTGGCAGAAGCAGGAGTTGTAGACTAATTTGTTAGGGCAGCCAGTGTTGAAGTCATCCTTTTCAGTTAAACTCTCTGGTGGAAAAGAGGCGAGTGCTTTGTGGTCAAGACTTTTCCTCCCTCCCTGTTTCCAATGCTGTTTGTGGCCCACCTAAGCGTGCTGAGGCCACCTCCTCCAGGGCTGGCTGCCTGTCCTTTGAGGCACTGCATTTCAGAGGACAGCTTTGCAGTCCCCAGCTGGAGATTGGAACGTTCAGGGACAGTCCACCAATTTGCTTCCTTTTTAGCATGAGACTACTAATCAGGTGCCTGGGGGACTTTAAAAGTATATGACAATAAGGAGTAGAGTAGGACCACATTTGCTGGTCAGGACATGACAGTGCTTTTAGAAGAGAAGAACGTTTATAGGAAAAATTGACAGTGAAAGTAGTGATAAGATGTTATTAAATGCTTTATGTCCATCATATAGTTCACGGTGTGATTTTAAATGGTATACTAATTATCTTTTAACAGTTATCAGGAAAAAATAGATAACTACTATGTCAAACCCAAATAGATATTGTTTATATAATGCTCAATTAGGAGTGCCTAGTAAGCCACTGAGTTTTATAAAGTATATTAAGAAAATAATAGTTTCCCGATGTTGGCAAACTGTGGCTCTCAAGCCACATGCGGCTCTTTGGCCCCTTGAGTGTGTCTCTTCCTAAGCCTTAGGAGTACCCTAATTAAGTTAATAACAGTGTACCTACCTATATAGTTTAAGTTTAAAAAATTTGGCTCTCAAAAGAAATTTCAATCGTTGTACTGTTGATATTTGGTTCTGTTGACTAATGAGTTTGCCGACCACTGGTTTAGACCATGGGTGGAGAATCTTTTTTCTGCCAAGGGCCATTTGGATATTTATAACATCATTCGCAGGCCATACAAAATTATCAACTTAAAAATTAGCCTGCTGTGTTTGGTTAAACATTTAATTAACTCACCCCTAATGCCTTGGCAGGGCCAGACCAAACAAATGACTTCGCAGGCCTTATATGGTCCACAGGATGGACATTCCCCACCCCTGGTCTAGATAATGTGCAGATAGGACAAAAGATCTGCAATGTGATTCCATTTGAATCTCAGAAGTTTAGGGAAAACACTGATGTGGAGCAAAGTAGATCTCTGAGGAGGAAATTC
>NW_005366456.1:448833-461590 GCF_000412655.1 Myotis brandtii | reverse complement strand
TGGCATATAATTAATTATATATATATATATTTTTTTTTTTTTCAGTCCTAATTTATAGTCTGCCTCATGTCCTGATCTGGGATGTTTCTTAGGGTTGGTAATCCTTATGAAAGACAGACGATGCCAGTTGACACCTCGTGAGTTGTACTTGGTGTCCTGAGAGTGAAATATGATGGGTTAGGTTAACTGGGGAAGTCTCATAGAACATTGAATTTATTTTCAACCTGGGTATCAAAATAAACAATTTAGCTAATTCTGTGAAGGGGTTGTTAATGAATGACCCAGTTTCTAAATTAAGTGTTTGATATCTGTAATTATTACTTGCTATGCCTGGACAAAGGATTTGTACCTGTTTTTACATCTTACAGCCCTGTGCAAGCTTGATTGTTAAACATCCTTGCTTTAGCCCTGGCCACTGCTGCTCAGCCTGAGCACCAAAGGGTCTCGGGTTGAATTCCTTGTCAAGGGCAACTACCTGGGTTGCAGGTTGAATCCCTGGCCCTGGCCAGGGCACGTGCAGGAAGCAACCAATCAGTGTCTCACATCAGTGTTTCTCTTTTCTCCCAACCCCTTCCATTCTAAAAGCAACGGAAAAAAATATCCTCATGTGAGGATTAGCAACAACAAAAAATCCTTACTTTAAATGGGAACATTGTAGAGTCTTAGTGGAGTGGGCTGTCAGAGAGCCTCTGAAATCGCACATCCCTTGAAGGGTGGATTGGGATTCCTCATTAGGCCTTTCCTTACAGAGCATGCGCTGCTTAAGTCAGTGGTTGGCAAACTGCGGCTCGCGAGCCACATGCGGCTCTTTGGCCCCTTGAGTGTGGCTCTTCCACAAAATACCATGTGCGGGCGTGCATATACAGTGCGATTGAAACTTCGTGGCCCATGCCCAGAAGTCGGTATTTTGTGGAAGAGCCACACTCTAGGGGCAAAAGAGCCGCATGTGGCTCTCGAGCCGCAGTTTGCCGACTACTGGTTTAAGTCACCGGATTGAATCCATCCAAAACATGACTTTCACTTAGACAAACACTTGTGAGCATTAGTAATCAAGAACTTTGATAATCTGCCTAAAATTCCCACTTTTGGATTCATAAACTTGATCTTCATTTTTTTCCCCACTTACAATTTTCCTGAGTGATTCAATTCTGTCTAGAAAATACGCCAACTTTTTATTTATAAAATAATTTTAGCTTGAATGAGCATCCTCTTTGGTTGGAGTGAACTTATTCATTTAAAATGAATTCTAAAAGTTGTTCCTCTGAGTTCTTAGAAGAGCTTAGTATCTTCCCGGACTGACATGTAAACTGAGTAAACTAAATCTGTACCTCATTAGCGAAGATAAAGTGGGTTTGGTTTTAAGTGATTTCTGCCTGCTTTGAGAATCAGCAGGCCTTTCTCTCTTAACTGTAACTGGCATCAGCTGAACTAATAGGGGGCATCTGTCTTACTCCCTATTGAGTTCCCAGTACCTGGTCCATAGTCAGCCCTGGGATGCAGGCTTTCCAGCTCTGTCATTTAATCCCCAACAGCCCTGGAAGGGAGGCTTGACAGACGAAGAAGTGGCCACGGTGGATGGAGTCAGGCCACCCAGTTAGTAAGTCCCAGAAGAAGAATTTGAAATCACATGTCTCTCTGACTGCAAAGTTCTTGGCCTTTGAGTTGACCTATGAAAAGTATTTTTATTTTACTTTGGATTCTATTCAGGCTGGTTAGTTACTCAGTCATTCCATATCAGGATTATGCATAGAGCCCCGAGCCTCTGTTGGGAAGGTATCAGGACCAGAGAGTGACCAGAGAAGCATGGGTAATTGTGCTGGTTGGTGAGGGCCAGCCTAATTCTATAGAACACTCCTGTTCTATAGGACATAGTTATCTAGGAACTTAGTAAATTAATTCTTTTTACCTGTCAGAAAGGCAGCCCAACTGACACTTTCTCCCAATATTTACTCTTCAAACTATCTTTGATGTTTTAAGACCCTCTGAGAAAAAAGGAAGGAAGGAAGGAAGGAAGGAAGGAAGGAAGGAAGGAAGGAAGGAAGGAAGGAAGAGGAGAAAGGGAAAGGGAAAGGAGGAAGAAAGAAAGAAAGCTACACTGGTTGACATAGCAACTTCCAAAATGGAAAGATGAAATCCTAGGTTTTCCTTAAACAAATTTAGGGTCTCCACCCCCAGTTTACCAAAATTTCATCGTGACCCTGTTGTTCAGCCTATGCATTCTTTTGTGCTAATAGTTACCCTTCTTTTGCTGAGCAGTTGGGCATATGGCTTCTTACCTGACCCTCACCTTCAGCCCTCCATTCTGCCTGCCTTTGCACCACAGAGAACAGCCTGCCACCTGAGGGCAGGTGGATCGTAGTGTGATGTAACGTGGGTGCTAGAGTCAGCCTGCCTGGGATTGCAGTGCAACTTGGCCTCTTTCAGAAAGTTGGACATATAGCCTTCTAGATTTTCTTCAAGTATGAATGATTTGAAGTTACAGTTTGCTTAGACTGCTTTTTATGTTGATATCCTAACTTTGACACTTGTGTGTTATAAATTATTTTTAGTTTCAAAGCAATATTTATTTTTTACTTAAAAAGATCTAACTATTTGCTTTGAGCTCCTTTTTGGTTTGTACCTGGGTGTCAATACATATCTATATATATAGAAGCCTAAGTGACCGAATGACCAAACGACCGGTCGCTAAGATGCGCACTGACCACCAGCGGGCAGACACTCAACGCAGGAGCTGCCACCTGGTGGTCAGTGTGCTCCCATAGGAGGAGCGCCACTCAGCTGATCGATGGGCACCAGACGCCGGGCTCATGGCTGGTGAGAGCAGGCGCGAGCCTCTCCCACAGTCACTCCCCCTGTGTGGGATGTTGGATGCCGGTTTCAACCCAATCCCCACATGCCACGTTGAGGGACACCCCACACACACGGAATCGTGTGTGTATACACACACACACACACATCTCAGCATGATTTCAAAATTACTGACTCAGTATTTTTGGTTGCTTTCCACTCGGGAAGACTTAAAGAAAGCTGTGCTGTCCCCTCTCCTCCCAGTATCCTGCCCTTGCCTTCAGTGGTGTCACATGTTTAAGCCACAAGGGGAAAGAAAGCCCAATGCATCCAGATCTTGCTCACTTTTTCTCTCTCTACCTTTATCTTCACATCTGTCTGTCTGCCAGATCCGCCCCCCCATCTGATCCCAAGCGCACACATACACACACTCACTCACCCATGTACCTTTCTCTATCTCTCCTCTGTCTTTTTCTGTATCTGTGTTTGCCTGTCTGCTAGTCTGCCTGACTCTCCCTCTTTCTGTAGCCATTCAAAGTGCCCTCCTCACTCAGGGACAGAGTGGGCTTTCTCTGGGCCTGTGCCAGACCCTGGAGAGAGGAGTACTTGAAAATTCAACTTGAACTCTTCACCAAACCACATTGCAATTATGCTTAGCATCTGGCCACCAGTTTTTCCACTTAATATAAGGTCCCTAACCCTACCCATAACTTACCCATTTCACTTTTGATCTAGGAACATATCCTTTTTAAGCTGGAAGCCCAGTTTAAAATCTTATGAAAACTAAGGACCCATGGTGAAAGGATGAGGAGAGTCCAACTCAACTATAATTAAATTTGGTTTTTCCTCTTTGCTTCTTAAGAAGGGAAAGCCAAATGCCACCCTTTCCAGAGAATAAGTCAGACTGGTCTGAAGGAGCGGCACACTTCAGCAGTGTGACCAGGACTTGAGATGGCACTTTTCAGCCAGAATCTTGGACACACGCACATGCACACGCATGCATGCATGTACTCAGCCTGTTTCAAGTTTTAGTGAATGAAGGAAGTTCACATGATAGATTGCCATTCTCAGTTTTTAAATAGCTTTTATTGTTGAAATAGAAAATATAATTTTTTGAAAATGTTATTGATAACATCAGTTGACTTTTAATGTTAGAACACTTTGGATCTTGATTTTGTAGTGCAAAATTCCATTTTAGGAGTCAATAAACAAGAAATGAAGCGTTAACTAAAGAAAATGGGGAAAATGGACTATGATAGGGATAGAAAATTGAAACAACAAGCTTGAAGTTACAGTCAGTTCTGCTGTAACACAACACATCCCTAAACAATTATTGCACTGTGAGGAATTGTTCACTAAAAATCACGAAAAGCATTGGGAAAATTGGGTTATGGGTACAACACTCCGAAATGTCTTCAGTGACACAGAAAAAGATAGGAGCCTAACCAAAAATGGTAGTCCAGTTTTACTTAGATCAGCGGTTCTCAACCTGTGGGTCGCGACCCCTTTGGTGGTCGAACGACCCTTTCACAGGGGTCGCCTAAGACCATCCTGCATATCAGATATTTACATTACGATTCATAACAGTAGCAACATTACAGTTATGAAGTAGCAACGAAAATAATTTTATGGTTGGGTCACAACATGAGGAACTGTATTTAAAGGGCCAGAAGGTTGAAAACCACTGACTTAGATTAAGTGGTTAAAAATACATAAATAGTAGAATAAATATGACAATTTACCTTGAAAACAACCTGGCATTTGCTTCTAGAAGTAGGTGTTGGGATTGCAGCTGTGAGCTGTTGTGTCATGGTGGGAGAAAGGTGTGTTGAATGCAGGGAAACTTCTAGCACCAGACAGACACACAGGAGCCGGGCCCCCCACATCATGGTGGCCTAAGGAGGGCGGTGGGTGTGGGGGCATTTTGTGTGTTTCCAAGGGTTCAGTCCAGCTGCTTGTAGTTTTCTGCATTTATCTAATTCTTGCAGATAAAAATCTTGCAAATGCAAAATATCATTATGCTGAAATTGTTTAGTATATCAGTGTCTTTAGAATAAATCAACATTTTCAAAACAAGCATTGCAGTAGAACTGACTGCAATGTATTTAATTAAAGAATTTTATCTACATCCTTTGATATCAAGAGAAAATATATCACATTTACTTGAGACACTTGACTTGAGAATTCTGATACCCAGAAGATAGTAAAAGAGTGTACTTTTAAAATAGATGTATTTTTATTGATTTTAGAGAGAGAAGGAGTAAGGGGGCGGGGGAGAGAAACATTGATCAATTGCCTCCCATATGCACCCTGACAGGGGATGGAACCCACAACCCTGGCATGTGCCCTGACCAGGAATGACACTGATGACCTTTAGTGCATGGATGATGCTCCAACCAACTGAGCCCCACTGGCAGGGCAGTAAAAGGAGTGTAATTTTTTTTAAATATATTTTATTGGTTTTTTACAGAGAGGAAGGGAGAGGGATAGAGGGTAAGAAACATCGTCCTGCACACCTCCTACTGGAGATGTGCCCGCAACCAAGGTGTACATGCCCTTGACCGGAATCGAACCTGGGACCTTTCAGTCCGAAGGCTGACGCTCTATCCACTGAGCCAAACCGGTTAGGGCAGGAGTGTAATTTTTTAAAGTCAAAGTTCTTGTTGGGTTTTTTTTCCCTCTTCATACTACAGACACGGTATTGTTCCTTTAGTACACTGCCACCAGGGATGCACAAGTTGATTTTTATGAATTAACATGGATGAATATTTTAATTTTAATATTTAATTATTTTAAATCAGGCCCATTGTACGAATTCATGCATGGGTGGGGTCCCTCAGCCTGGCCGGCGATTGGGGCTCCGAGATTGGGGCTGATCGGAGCTGTCTCGCCCAGTCCCAATTGGGGCTGGCTGGCAGAGGGAGGGACTGCAGGAGGTTGGCCAGCTGTGGGAGGTTGGCTATGGGAGCGCACTGACCACCAGAGGGCAGCTCTTGCATTGAGTGTCTGCCCCCTGGTGGTCAGTGCACATCATAGTGACAGGTTATTCGGTCGACCGGTCAGAATGGTCGCTTAGGCTTTTATATATATAGATATCAGAAAAATACATAGCAAGCTTACCAAACCTATTTTTTCATATGTACTACAGTTTTAGAAAAATATCTCTCAAGTGAGGTACTCTGCTTTATGCTGGGCCATCTGAAAATGGAGAGCAGTTTCAGGTTGTCCCTTGCAGAGAGGCGGGCACTACTGATGATGAAAGGATGGGAGACCAGGAATTCTAACTATCTTGACACCTGTAGAGAAACTGTCCTGTCCAAATACCAATAATGCCCTAATGAGAGACTGGGTAGTATCAGCCTAGGGAGGGTTAGGGAACAGTAGAGATGATAATTTAAAATGTTGAGCACAAAGTAGTATGTAATGTGGCTTTGGTAAGAACAATGAAAATAGTTTGCAGTTGATAGAAGTTTGAAAACACTAGTTGAAGACAAGTAGCAGCAGTGAGCTTTAACAAACCCTGAAATATAGCGCCGTGTGCCAGGTGGTGTTCTCAGCGCTGTACAGATGTTAACTTAGCAGTGGTTAATGGTGTTTGAGGCACTAGCCTGGTCTAAAGCCTGCTCTCAGTCTTGGCTGCATAGGGGAGCTTGTAAGAGTCTGGATGCCCAAGCCACCAGTTCAGTCACAGTCTCTGAGGATAGGGCTCAAGCTTTAGTATATTTAAAGCTCATGTGGTTATGCCAATGTGTAGCCAAGGTTGAGAACTGCTGGTTTAGGATCATTTGCAAAATCACCCCTCTTGCCCTGCCGGTCTGGCTCAGTTGGTTGGGCATCATCCTGTACATAGAAGGGTTGCTGGTTCAATTCTTGGTCAGGGCACATGCCCGGTTTGTGGGCGTGATCCCCCAGGTCCCTGGTGCAGGAGGCAGTCGATAGATATTCCACTATCACGTCAATATCTCTCTCTCTCTTTTTTTTTTTACCCCCTCCCTTCCTCCCTCCTTCTCTCTCTCTCTCTCTCTCTCTCTCTCTCTGGAAAATCAATAAACTATTCTTTGAAAAAAGGGGAAAAAATCACTCCTCTTCACAAGAAAAGCTGTATGGATCATGCAGATGTTCATGGAAGGCTTGCACTGTGCCATGCCTTCCAAGGGGAAGATGGCTGAGACATGGCTCAGGAAAGCCTCACCATCCACGGCAGGTGGCAGAGTGGAGACAGAGTGGTACAGTCCTGGCTGGCAAGTGCTGATGCTGGGAAGTAGATTCAGAATGTTTGGCATCACAGACAAGAGAGAAACTAAATTTAAAAACCTCAGATGTCAAGTTTGGAAAATTAGTAAACTTAAGTTATTTTAGTTTGCCCTTCCTGCACACAGGAAGAGAAAGGAAAAAAAAAGCAACCGACACATATAAATTACTCTTAGTTTTGCCTTCCTAACCTGGTTGTGGCCTTTATGTGGTCTAGTTGGAGAATTTGGATTTTGTCTGTAGATAGATAGCATGATAATTTTGTCCTGGTGTGGAGCAGGTTCTGAAGCACCTCGTAAAGCAGGGGTGGAAACGTCCGGCCCGCGGACCATATCATTTGGTCTGTCCCTGCCAAGGCAACCCCAGGCGGGACTTGAAATTCAGTAAATCTAGGATCTTTTTTCATAGCAACATAATTTTTAAGTTAACAATTTTGTATGGCCCTCGAATGATGTTATAAATATCCAGATGGCCCTTGGCAGAAAAAAGTTCCCCACCCCTGTCATAAAGTATCGTTGAACTATGTCCATCTGGGAACAAGGCATCACAGCTGCATAGAGAGGCTCAAAACTGGCATAAAAGGACCTTTGGAAATACACCATTTAAGTGATGCTTGTAGTCATTGATTCTAATATACTTACTTTGTCAAATACTCATAGAGCTTTCATATTGTAATCAGTAAATGTTGGATCACATACAGTTTAAAACTTAGAGTTAAGCAAATGTCATTTTAAATGACACATTTAATTGAAGGCAGGCACTAACTTACCATCCTAAGGTACTTAAGTAGATAAAGTTACTAAATAACTTGTGTCCAATTGATAACATTCTTCAGCTGCTCTCGATTGATTTAATATGGATTGCCTTACTCTGAGAAAACCCGATTCTCCAGGAAATAATCTTATCCGTTATACCTGTGTAGTCTTTACTTAAGTGTGCATTACTTGCTGGTTTCAATGCCAGGCATAGCTGCTTGTGGTGTTTTTGTCTTGCGCCTTTGGCATCTTCATGGTGTGAACCGGAGCTATGCCATCTGTAGTTGAGCTAGATGATTAAAAAAGGGGAGTGAAATGATTCATCAGAAAATTTCGGCACAGATTCTTAAGGAACGATAAGATAACCCTAGAAACATTTTTATTTGGTGTCATATGCTAGTGGGTAGTGACAGAAAGAAAGGAAGGTACAACTTGTTTTTTAACATTTTGTTATTTTGAAATTGGAGAGGTACTATGCTAGAAAGGAATAATGAATTCCTTAAGGTGTTAATTAGCAGGGTTCTGCAGATGAATGAATAATTTCCTTCTCTCTGACTATAAGTTGGAACCAGTGAGGTTCACGGTGCAAAACCCAGTATTTTCAGGTTAGAATGGCCATTTAATTTCCTAATGGCTATTTGTGAATGATAACACTCTTTATGCTGAGATGTTTCTTCAGCAGAAGGATCAGTTCCTGGAATCCCCAATAAGTCTGTGGGGCCTAGATAAGCCCTTTCTGAAAGCTGTGGAGTTTAATGTGGCGAGGCATCTTTGAACCTGAATGTGTTGCATTTCAGGGGACTCTTTCAGGTTCCATTGGAGACTTGCCTAAAACACGGTATCTTTTTTTCTTTGTTTTCCTTTTCAGAAAGAAGACATAGCTCAGCCAGCAAGCCTTCTTTGGCCGTTCCTCCCACGTCAGTATTCTCCTTCTTCCCTTCTCTGTCCAAAAGCAAAGGCGGCAATGCCAGTGGAAGCAGCCGCTCTGCCAGCGGCAGTGTTCTCAGCGCATCCTCATTAAGTTCCAAGCTGTTGAAATCGCCCAAAGAGAAACTGCAGCTCAGGGGGAACACCAGGCCAATGCATCCCGTTCAGCAGAGTAGAGTCCCCCAGGCTAGAATGTGAGTATGGCAGCGAGGGTCCTGATGCTTACTTGATGCAGGTGGAACTGTGCACACGGTCCTTCAAGGGTAGCTGGGCATCCTGGGAAAGGGAGCCCACGTGGGGAAAATTCAGATACATGTTATTTCTTTTTGTTTATCATATCATGGGCAACTTAACAGAGTAGTAATAGCATTAATTACAAGGTGAATAATACTCGCTCATTGCTCTTTATTGTGTGCCACCTATTGAAACTCACACCCACCCTATGAGAGAGGTATTGCGTTAGCCCCCTTTCCCAGGTAAGAAGAAGGTGCAGTGAGGAGGTGGTGGAGCTGTAGCCGAGGAGCCCTCGTTCACATACTGGGCTCACATCCCAACTCTGTCACTTCCTGGCTGTGCGGCCTTGGACATGGCACTGTTTTTCTCGGGAGCCTAAAAATAACAACCATTGTGCAGGGTTAGCAGGAGCAGTAGGATTAATATATTAGAACCAAGCACCTGGCATAATGTCTGGCCCACAGGAGAAAGTAAATACATGCTGCTGGGGCGTCTGCTGCTGTTGGTAATAGCAGGAACCAAAGGGGGGAGAGATTCCCAGGTGCCGTCTCGGATTTCTGGGACCTGCAGAGCAAATAGGGAAGTGGTGCTTCCTCCCAAAGCCCTGGGCTTACATCATAGCGCCCCAGTGATGAGGGAAGACGGGGCAAGTTCACCCGGCCAGGCGAGGCTTGGGCAAGTTTCCACAGTGGAGCTGAAGGTTGGCAGGCTCCCTGTGGTCACGTGAGGAGCAGCCGGGCACTCCCACAGAACACATCTTGCCTGGTCGTGGCATCCCTCAGCCTTGGTGCGGGTGGTTTTCCTTGGCCTGCCTCCCGTTGGAGGGCGTGCCACATGGCAGTCCCAAGGTCTGATAACCTGGCTAATCTTGGGGCAGCGTCCAGCACCTGCTGCTGCTCAAGGGCTTGCCAGCTGGGAGCGGCCATGGCACCTCACAGTGTCTGCTGTCAGGCTGTCTCAGGTACAGCTGTTTGGGGCTGTTTGTCCTGGTTGCTAAGCCCCCGGCCTCTGCTCATCTGTCAGAAGTGCAAGTGCAGCAAGCTTGGCTTTCGTGGCTAGAGCTGTCTGAGAGCAGAGACATGTCAGTGCAGCGTGTGTCCCTCGCAGCCTACAGCTGTTGGGGCACGGACTCCACCGCTGTTTATCAGACCTCGTCAGCCACATCTTCTTCCCGTGGAGCTGGGCTTTCGGGCGACCTGGACAGCTGTTAGCTTCATACCAACATTTGCTACCCAAATTATCATGTCAGTAAGATGCCAAGAGAAATCAGTTATTTGTTAGTGTCACAGTTCAGTGCTCAGCAGCTGTGTGCCAGGCATGTACAGTTCAAGCTCCTACATTAGAAACCATTTTCAGTGACTGGAGACTTAGCACTTGAGTGACACATCTCTTACTAATTAATTAGTGGTCTTGCTCATTGACACAAGTCAAGAGCTTCTTTTTGTAAATTCCTTAGTGACACTTCTTGGAAATATTCTTTAATTCCAATGTTGTTTTTCTCTGCTCACTCAGTTTCCTTTGTTTTGATGGGTCCTTTCTCTTTTTTTTCTTTTTTTTTTCTTTTTTGGGGTCCTTTCTTAAAAATGACATTTCTCAGAGACATTCTCTACATGCCCTGCAAATATTCTTTGGTCCTTTTCATATTTTGCTTCTTGCAGAAGTTGCACTGGGTACCAGAGTAAGGGTACCCTAGATCTGCTCTGGCTCTGGGGCAAGGGGTCCTGGAATGATGAAAGAGCAGGTACATGCGCTGGTCACAGGAGCTGTGTGCCTCACCAAAGGGCTTGTAGCCTGAATCAGTGGTAACCTTCCTGAGGTTTCTGCACAGTCCTAGCACATGTCCACCAGGTGCCTCGGGGAGCCTCGCTGTGTGCAGTGCCCTGGTAGATCAGGCTTTCCCTCCCCCCTCTGGCTCACCGTTTACCTGGGGCTCTGGGCACTCAGGTACTGGTGTTCTCGCTTCCCCTACCACAGCATGACGCCCTCTGTCAAAATGGAAAAGATTCATCCGAAGATGGATGGTACACTACTGAAATCTGCGGCGGGGCCAACCTGTCCTGCTACTGTGAGTTCCTCAGTCAAGCCTGGCCTTAACTGCCCCTCAATACCAAAGCCAACCTTGCCTTCACCTGGACAGATGTTGAATGGCAAAGGGCTTCCTGCACCGCCCACTCTGGAAAAGAAGTCTGAAGATAATTCCAATAACAAGAAATTTTTAAATAAGAGATTATCAGGTAATTTCACATTTTCTCTTAATGTTTCTCTGTCTCAATGGGCCATTCTTAAGGGAGCAAATGTACTGCTGTCTTTAAGTCCTCTTTTTAACACTGGTCAGCTTCAGCTTAGGAGGAATTTCCGTAAGCAGTGTGCTTGGCCTCCTCGAGGTTGGGTTGAAGTGCATGTGTGTAGCTAATGTAAAAGCAGCTTTGGAGTGGCTTGTTTCTGAATGGAATAATGCGGTAGTGCGGACTCAAGCAGTCTGTCTCCTGTCATCTAGTGGCAACAATCCTCACTCTTTGTGATGTCAACTGCTTCTTTGTAGTGCTCACACATTGGGTATTGTATAATTATTGATTGTGTAGATTTTATCCGAGTTGTATATAATTTGTTTGTTTTGAGAGTTCTCCTGTTTTCTCGTTTACAAAGTAAGAGAAGGGAGTGTTTGGTGCGCCCATTGTAATTTCTGTGCTTTTATTGACAGAAAGAGAGTTTGACCCTGACATACACTGTGGGGTAATCGATCTCGACACCAAGAAGCCCTGCACCCGGTCTTTGACATGCAAGGTAGGTGGCCTCCTGGGCCCAGCTGGCCACTCTGGAAAGTATGGGGCGTGGGCAGGCGAGCACTACTCCCAGGTCTGTAGCCAGAGGGGGTCTGACCTGGGCGCTGCTCTGAATTATAAATGAGGAGTAACTTGCTTTCCTGAGAAAGCCTCAGGTTCAGAAAATGTGAAGTTGTTATAAACTGCAGTCTTCAGAGAGCTTTGTGTCCAGTGAGCCGTGCTGGTCCAGAGAAACAGAACGCTTTCCTGATCAGTCTGTTATTTTCAGAGGCTTTTCACATTTCAGAGAAATTTAATGTGAGAGGCTACACGTTACTGTTTAAATTATACTGACTTAGAGCAAGCCCAGAAATTTCATTTGCATATATATAAATATTCTTAAAATCTTTTTGTAAACCGTGGTTCTTGCATTTTAAAGATACACTAATATTTTGTGACTTTTAGATATCTTTGTTGTTCTAGTTGTTGTTTTTTTAAATACTAGGTAACATATGGTCTAATTTATATGTAAGCTAAGAAAATGTAATGATCCTCCTTCCTGTCCAGACGTTTTCTTTTAAAATGCCAGTTTGCTGATGAGAAGGCATGCTGCTGTACAAGGGTTGCTGGTGTAGGGGGACCTCCACACAGCAGTGGACCTGCTACATAAAAAACATGTACGACTATTTGCATTTCCCTGGAGAGTGTCCCCAACTACCCTTCAGAAAAAGTCAAGAAGTATTAAGAATCGCTGCTTTGAAGTATATAATTTAAAGCCCCTTTTTTGGAGGAGGGGTTAAAAATGATAAAAAAAATATTAGTCTTGTTTTCTAAAAGTTAATAAAATTGTTGGGGTATTATTTTAAACTAGAGGCCTGATGCACAAAATTCGTGCAAGAGGCTCAGCCCTTGCAGCCCCAGCTGCCCTTCAGTCCTGCCCATTGGTCGTTTCGCTGTCCGGTCTAATTAGCATATTAGCTCTTTATTACATAGGACTAGAGGCCCGGTGCACAAAAATTTGTGCACTCGGGGGGGAAGGGG
>NW_005366456.1:400287-447813 GCF_000412655.1 Myotis brandtii | reverse complement strand
TGCTGAAAGTAGGTATCTGGTTTGTTTCGGTTCGAAACAATGTATAACTCCAGCTCTGACTCCAGCTCTGAGATCCCAGCTCGCTGAAAGCTGGTTTCTGGGCTTTTTTTTAGCTTCTATGTTTGTTACAACGTTCAAACTGCAGGCTCAGAGGCCTGCAAGGCAGGCGGGGAACGTTGGAGTCTGCAGTCACTGAAGGAAGCAAGCCTCATGTTAGTTTCAAGCTGCCTGGCTGTCGGCTCCACTCAATCCACAAACAGTGGAGGAATCTTATAATTTGCCCAAAATGGGAAATGTTACTCCTAAGTGGTTCTTACTTCAATTTCTGATTTAATTTTAGTATTTATATATATATTTCAGAGAGGAAGGGAGAGGGAAAGAGAGAAACATCAATGATGGAGAGAATCATTGATCGGCTGCCTCCTGCACACCCCCTACTGGGGATTGAGCCCACAACCTGGGCATGTGCCCTTGACCAGAATTGAACCCAGGACCCTTCAGTCTGCAGGCCAACTCTCTATCCACTGAGCCAAACCAGCTAGGGCTAATTTTTAGTATTTAATTTAAATACCTAATTTAATTTATTGTAGATTTTTATCTTACAACAATAGTTCTGATATTTTGTGGATAGGAATTGGTTAAGGGCACCTTTAAATAATATCTAATTTTTTAAGAATCACAAATCCTCATCCCTGAAGGAAAAAATATATAAACACATGTATATTCTGAATTTTGCATTCTGTTTTCGGAGTTGTTAGACATTCCCACTGCAGGCCCACCCCTGAATCTGTAGGTTAAAACTCCTAGCTCAGGACAAGTTGCGTATGTAATATTAATTGAATGCACACAGTGGTGTGTTGTTCTCTGAAGAGAGCCACTTGAGCGCTCAGTAGGATTCTCTTCCTTTCGGCTGCCCCTGAGGAGCTTGTGAGAGCTTGCCCCAGCCCTGCTCCACATCATCGCCACGATTCGCCATCCTCTCTGCTTCCTTCGTGCCTACCTTCCTCTCAGTGACAGATTTCTCAGGGTTACGACACCCCTGGTCAGTGAAGGATGCCTGCTCTACCCAACATGTTCTTTTAATCATCTCTGAGGCATGCTGTGAACCAAAAGCTCTATCAGCTCACTGTCTGCCTTCTTCTGACCTTATTGATGTGGATCCTGTATTTGTCTCCCATGTTCCTTTTTAAGTCATGTGTGTTCTCCCTGTGTTCTGTTAAGGGTGTCCTTCCCGACTGGCATGGTGCTGATCCTATAATAACATTAAGAGACGTCTTCGGACCTGGCCCGTCATGAGTGCAGCATAGAGCTGGCAGGAACGCAGCATCTGGGCAGGCCTGCCCTTCCTTCCTGTGCTCTGTCTGCCGGTGCTTCGCCTTTGGCTGCCTCAGGGCCTGGATCTATTCAGCTGGTGGGCTCACCATGCTGAGTGCCTCCCTGTGTGCTCCCCACCTTGCCGCCAGGTCTCTCCTGTTGGGGACTTAGAACATTATTCATTCTCTGCTGTCAGGGCACGTGCTGCTTCAACTCCTGTCACTCGTTCCCTGTTGTCTGCCTGCCACCCTCGCTGTCCCCTCCTCGCTTCCTCATCTGTCCAGTGTCCTGTGTAAATGTCCTCTTTGCCTTTCATGCGAATAGATTTCGAGTTCGCTAGCCAGAGGATACCAGAGTTTTATAAAACCAAGGCTTGTTCCTACCCTCATGGGGCTTGCAGTCTAATGAGAGAGATGGAGATTAATCTGATAATCGCTCAAATAAGTGTCAAGTTACCAATGATGAGTAAAAAATGGAAGGAGGGCTGTGTCATAACAACCTTCAGTGGGGAGGTTGGGCCAGGCGAGCCTCCTTTGCTACAGGAACATGGGGCAAAGAGTGGTGGGAGAGACAGAGGAAACAGCATGTGTGACGGCTATTTTTTGATACCAAAAAAGCAGGGGCTTGGGTGTTCGAGTCTGCATAGCCCGGAAGCCTGGTTCATGGTCAGTCTTTACCCTGGGAACCCTAGGCAGCTCCCAAAGGATTCTGACGGGAGCTGGGGCCTCAGATTTGTGTTGGAAGGTTCTTCAGCACTCAGTAGAAGTCCTCTTTACTCATCACCTCAGCTGACTTTCTTAACCTGGCTTTTATGTGTTATGCACCAGGGGACATTCAGCAATGAGGAGAGGCTTCTACATCTGGCTGGAGTGACAAGCGTGTGTGTCAGTGACAATATGTATTCCTTTGTTCATTCGACACATTTTAGAGGGCCATTATTTTTATATACTTTATGTTTGAAGTATTTATTGAGGGCCAGGTACTGTCCTAGGTGCTAGTACAGTCTCAGCAGCCCATCTCCAGGGTCCTCTGAGCCACTTTCTCTTTACATGGCACCTTCCTGGCAATAGAGAAACAATTATGCTGTTTTTACTCTCTGACACTTACTAAAAGAGGACTTTATGATAGACTAGAGGACCGGTGCATGAAATTCGTGCACAGCGGGGGTTCTCCTCAGCTCAGCCTGCACCCTCTCCAATCCGGGACCCCTTGGGGGATGTCCAACTGCAGGGATTGGGCCTAAATCGGCAGTCGGACATCCCCCTCACAATCCTGAACCGCTGGCTCCTAATTGCTCACCTGCCTGCCTGGTCACCCCTAACTGCCACCCCCTCCACCCCCCCCGCTGGCCTGATCGCCCCTCACTGCCTCTGCGTGCCAGCCTGATAGCTCCTTACCGTCCCCCCTGCCGGCCTGGTCACCCCTAACTGCCCCCCAAGGCCGGCCAGGTTGCCCCCAGCTGCCTCCTCCCTGCTGGCCTGGTCGCTCCTAACTGTCCCCACAGCTGGCCTGGTCACCCCTCACTGCCCCCCGTGCCAGCCTAATTGCCCCCTGCTGGCCTAGTCACCCCCAACTTCCCCCGCTGCCGGCCTGGTCGCTCCTCACGGTCCCCCTGCCGGACTGGTCACCCCACGCAGCCTGCTTGTTCAGTCCTTTGGTCATCCCTCACTAATCCCCCTGCTGGCCTGGTCGTAGGCAGCCATCTTGTGAGGGTGTGAGGGTTAATTTGCATATTACCTCTTTATTATATGGGATTATGGAATAATTGTTTCTTCCCTTTTAACATTTAAAATTCTAAATGGCCCAAAGAGGGATTTTTCTAATGGAGTTGGTAAGAGCCCCAGTAAAGGAATTGTTACTGTCACACCTGCTGGTATCTGCTGTTTGGTGCTGAGTGGCACAGTGGAGCATCCCTTCCTTCTTGTGGTGGAAATGACATCACTAAAGTCTCATCCATGTAGAGCTTGGAATATGTGCCTCCCTTCTAGCTAAAGAGAAAAGATCATGACTAGCTGGTGTAGCTCAGTGGTTGAGTGGCAACCTATGAACGAGGAGGTCATGGTTTGATTCCCAGTCATAGCACATGCCCAGTTGCAGGCTTGATCCACAGTGGGGGGTGTGTAGGAGGCAGCCAATCAATGATTCTCTCTCATCATTGAAGTTTCTGTTTCTCTCTCCTTCTCCATTCCTCTCTGAAATCAATAAAAATATATTTTAAAGACAAAAGATCAGCTTATCAAATGCTGAGCAGCCTTTGACTATGCTAATGTTCCAGATTGCTTTTTTACTGGGAATGATGTTTTTGGATATATGATAGAAAAATATTCTTACTGAGGTACCTCAGTTTCTATATTCTTTTGGTCTGCAGACACATTCCTTAACCCAACGGAGGGCTGTCCAGGGTAGAAGAAAACGATTTGATGTGTTATTAGCCGAGCACAAAAACAAAACCAGGGAAAAGGAATTGATTCGCCATCTGGACTCTCAGCAATCAACACAGCCTCTCAGGGACCTGCATCTCGCCCCTTCTAGAACTTCACAGGAGCCACACCAAAACTCTCATGGAGTGATTCCTTCTGAATCAAAGCCTTTCGTAGCTAGTAAACCTAAACCTCACACCCCCAGTCTTCCAAGGTAAGCCAAGTTTTCCATCTCTTCCTTCCTCCTTCCAAGAGCAGACTTGGAGACCTTGTAAGCCCCAGTGTGGTCATGATGTCCAGGGATGTCCATCAGGGTCACTCTCAGAAGATGAGATGGTTTTAAATTGGGTTTTACTCTAAGGGGAAAAATAAATGTTGAGTTCATCATTGGGCTTTTCTTGGCCCAATGCAAGCAGCAGAATAAAGCTAGTAGTATCTGCTCCATGCCTGCTCAGTGTTACATGTCTCTTCAGGCCACTGAGCAGGTGACACTCAGGTCCTGCCTGCAGGTTAGTGACTGGAACATTTCCCACAGCTTCGGCAGCAATTTCCCATCCATTTGTCTCGCTTCTCGCAAAGTGCAGCAGTGGGAATCCCTTGCTGGGGACATTCAGCCTCAGTTTTTTCAGCATCCATTTATCCACATTTTTTTTCATTCATTCATATAGGGTTTTGACCTAAACATGTATTAGGCATGTTAGCCATGCACTAAGCCATGGGTCAGAGTGTTTTACTGAGAACTTATCATACCTGGGCCTCAGAGACAGTGCTGGACTGCATGTATGTATGTCTGTGCCTGCTACTTAACCAAGTTGAAGTAAACGACTATGTGCCCAGTTTCCTGAGCAAAGGAAAGAGAATGGCACAGAGAAGGAGGCCTCCAGTGGTGGCCATGGGCACGAGGGCTTCTGCTTAGGAATGCGCCAACCTTGTTGCCATCCCCTCACTTTCACACTCACATGTCTGAGCCTTGAAGTTGTCGCATGAGGGGTGGAAGTGCCTCCCTCATGGAAACCCCAGTGTGAGCTTGAGCCTACCCCCACACGAGCCCTCTGGTTTCTGAGCAACACCATGGCCGGGCAGTTGAGGAGGCTCCCAGAGTGTGGCCAGGTCCCTCCAGGATTCCTTAGAAAGTCCTTCCTTTGGCCATCTTCTCAATGACGTTTTCCAACTAAAAAAGTAAACTAAATTCTAGAACCATCAGACAGGGAGGAAAAACACATTGCTGTCTGAGTAGCAGGCCCTCAGGTCGCTTTTTCACATAAAGTAATAATGCTACCTAGTCATTTTATCACCTCCTGTCCCTCTTCGGTTATTGTAGAGCATTTTGTCATTGATTGCCTTAGTAACCCAGATCCAGGTGACATTTGAAGAGGAATCAAAGGTTCTCTTAAATTCCATATACACTTTCCGTCCTTTGGGGAGACTAGGAGGAGAACCTGAGCCCCCACGTGGCTGTAGAAAGGAAAGCTAGTTAGAGGTCCCTTGGGCTAGACCTGGCGGACCGCTGCATGTGACATCCTGCAGTTCAAGGGAGAGGATCCTGCACTCCCGGCCACCTGCTCAGGTTTGCCCCATGCGAGGGGTGGCCCCGGCCCCCTAGATGGTTTTGGATACGTTGTTGTATCTGAATTAAGGCGGCTGATTCTCAGGCGTGTGATCTGATCAGTGCTGCACTTTCTGCTCACCAAGGCCTCCAGGCTGCCCTGCTCAGCAAGGTGGGAGTGCCCCCATTGACCCTCCTCCAGTCCATGAATCTCCACACCCTCCCCTGCCTGCCACTGAGCCAGCTTCTCGGTTATCCAGTGAGGAGGGAGAAGGCGATGACAAAGAAGAGTCTGTTGAAAAACTGGACTGTCATTATTCAGGTCATCATCCTCAGCCAGCATCTGTAAGTTCCACATCCACCCCACATTGATCCTTCCCACGCAGCAGGGACGAGACACTGCAGGGGGGCGCGCCAGGGACCTTGGCATGCCCGTACGTGTGGGATGCGGCGAAGGTGTGAGAGCAGCTCAGAACAGGGTGCCCCAGAGGTGGCATGCACTGTGTCCTGGGACGTGTCATGCTTCTCCCTTTCTCTCCATGAAACTCAGGGCCAGGCATTGTCACGCTCATGCTTCACAGCCTGTGTGCTCAGAGGGAGCTCTCTTGTGGTAGCTCCAGGCCTGCAGGAGAGACCCTCCCGGGTGCCGCTGTCCGAGGTAGCAAGCATGGCGCCTGTGCTCTTTCTTCCAGTTTTGCACATTCGGGAGCCGGCAGATTGGAAGAGGCTATTATGTGTTTGACTCCAGGTGGAACCGGCTTCGCTGCGCCCTCAACCTCATGGTGGAGAAGCATCTGAACGCGCAGCTGTGGAAGTGAGTGCCCGTCTCACCGCCTCTGGGGTGGGAGGGAGGCGCCCTTTATTTTTTTGTGGGACTAATTTAGTGAAGATAAATGTATCTAAATGAAAGCATGGCCTTTGAGTAGCCCTAGAAAAAGGCCCCTTCTCATTCATTCATTCACTCTTTCAACAAATATGTCTTGTTCTGGGTGCTGGGGTTCCAGGCTCAGGTATGGAGCCCTCATTCTGCTTGGTGGAGAAACAAAAACCAATAAACAGAAACTGGAGACAGGTGATAGCTTGTCATAAGAGAGGTAACCACTAACTGACTGAGAGCTTACTGTATGCCACGCAACGTATTAAATATATTTAATATTCAACGTTTGCTTTGTCAGGTGACCTCCATTATCTCCATTTTACAGATAATGAGACAGAAACAAGGTCACACAGCAAGTTAGTGGAAGGGCCAGCATTTGGACCCAGAGGCAGTTTGGTTCCAGGCAAAGAGCTGACGTGGAAGACAGACCAGGCCAGGCCTGAGGAAAGGCCCTCTGAAGAGGCGAGCCTTGATCCTGAACTGAGCTGGCTGGCTGAGGCATGGGATGGTAGGGAGGAGAGGGTGTCAGGTGGAAAGAACCCTGTGCGGGAAGTCTTGAGTCAGAATGGACTGTGATTGATTTGAGAAAGGGCAAGAAAGCGAGCTGGTGTAAGACCAGGTCCGAGAGGCTGCAGGGCTTCTTGAGTCAGAATGGACTGTGATTGATTTGAGAAAGGAAGGGCAAGAAAGCGAGCTGGTGTAAGACCAAGTCCGAGAGGCTGCAGGGCCACATGGCGCCGCCCCGGCTCCGAGTGCAGTGGCGCTGCTGCAGGTCTCAGGTGGTGGAGCTGGTGTGCTGGTCTTGTGTGGCATTTCACATGCTAGTGTTTCCCAGATGGGACTGCAGGTGGAAGGAGAGTCCACAGCCATTCCTAAAGGGCTTCTCTGGCGCTGTAGTGGGCACTGTCCATCGTTACAACCTCAAAGCAGATGGCCTTTCTAGTGTGGACCATCCCTGAAGCTCTTCTGACCTGGGAACCTCTTTCAGGGGAGCATCTTGGGAACCAGTGTTTGGTGGTACCTAGTTTGGAAAATACTGAGCTTTGTGAAAGGGAGCTGGCCAGTAATCCACAGGCCATCTCCGATTCCTGTTGGGCATCATGTACTAGTGCCTCCCTGAATGGACTCTGCCAGGACATCCGTTTGCCTCCCTTGGTTTCCTAATAAAGTCGAGTGAAGCCCACAACTTACAGAACTATCTCCATGGCCATTAAGAGGACTTGCATGTGTTCACTTAGAAAACCAGAGCCACGCCACTCTGCTTTCTCTCCTGTGTGTTTTCCTGGTTCTTAGGAGATAAGAGACTCCTCTTCCTTCTTTATGACGTACCTGAAGCTCATTAAACTGTGGGTATTGTCCTCCTAAGAGTTTAGAGGGGTCTTAAGAATGTTTTATCGTCAGAACATGGACAAGTGGATTATGGGATTAGGCCAGCAGTTTGGGTGAAAGTTTCAGTTCCTAGTGGCTGTGTGGAGAGGTTTTCCTCTCTGTACTGTGAACTTCCAAAGAAGGAGGGTCATGACTTTGAGTTTGTTCTCTCTCTCCTTCTCCCCTCCCCTTCCCATCCCCACATACAAATGTTTGTTTTTAAGAGAGAGGGAGCTTTTATATTTTTTAAATTTATTTTTACTTATTTCAGGGAGTGAGGGAGAGAGAGAAACATAATGATGAGAGAGAATCACTGATCGGCTGCCTCCTGCACGCCCCCCACTGGGACTCAAGCCTGCAACCCGGGCATGTGCCCTGACTGGGAATCGAACCATGACCTCCTGGTTCATAGGTCGACGTTCAACCTCTGAGCCACACCATCCAGGTTAGACAAACGTATTTATTAGTTGCTTCTATATCTTTGCAAAGTTCATTTATGCAAACAAGTCAATATGCCATATTCTTTTTTTGTTCTTTATACAAATGGTAATGAATGACTTAACAGAGCTTTTAAAGAGAGAAACCAGTAATGTAATCTAGGGAGAGCCACAAACTCCCCTCCCCCTACACACACACACACACACACACACACACAGCATGCTTCTTCATTTCCTAGGACTTGGTCCAGCAGCAGCCTGGTCTTTAGGCTTTGCCTTTCTCAGCCACCTGGTGGCCATGAGAAGCCACTGCAGGAGCCCCTGTACTTCATTGAGAGCAGGGCTTCTCAAAGGTGCTGGGACCTTGTGGGGACACAGATCCCGATGAAGTAGGTATGGAGTGGGCCCAGGGCCTCAGCATTTGTACTGAGCTCTCAGGTAATGCCAGGCACTGTCCTCCATGAGAGTACAGGGATAGGTGAAGCTGGTTTCTCAATCTTGAGTTCATGTTGGGATCTCCTGATGTCTGGGCCCCACCCCCATGGACTTGAGAAGCACCACCAGGGCCAGAGCCACATATTTTTTTAATTGATTTTGTAGAGGGAGAGAGGAAGGGAGCAAGTGGGAGAGAAACATCGGTTTTGTTGAGCCACCTATTCATGCATTCATTGGTTGACTCCTGTATGTGCCCTGACTGGGGACCAAACCCACAATCAAGATGACGCTCTAACCCATTGAACCACCTGCCAAGGCCAGAGTCACACTCCTGAATGGGAGTTTTAAAGCTGCTGCAAACACTTGCAATCATTAGTTCCTTTTATTAGTAACTATAGTTTCTTAAAAGCATGTGGAAACCTTGGGCAGTGGTCTAGCCAACTTTCTTGCTTGAACGATGAGGGAGCTGGTCAGCCAGGGCTGCCTATAGAGCCAGGGGCAGAGCGGTCCTGGTGCTCGCCACCCATCAGGCCACTTTCGAGGCAGCACCTCAGTGCTTACTCTGCCATAGGGGTTTTGAAATGTTGGTGCTGTCACATTTTAAAATCAAAGCTAAAATAAAAGGGGCCTTCCTATTTTGACTATTTAAATGACTCCTGTCCCCAAATGAATATCTTACCAGACATCATTAACAGAATACACTGTTTCGGCACTGTGACTGGAAGTCCCAAGACTTGGGGCTGAAGCTCATAGCGTCGTTCAGGCCAGTAGTTCGGACCAGCAGTTGTTATTACTTAGCTGTTGCTACCTTCCTCACTTGTTAATTCTCTCGGCGTTCAGAGCCTTCTGTGTTCCTGGCACTGTGCTGGCTCTGCTGTCAGTGGTGAGTAAGCTGTGGGTGGCTCCGTCTGCAGAGGATCAGACAGTGATAGGCAGTGACACAGGAGCCAGAGTCCAGGACAGAGCAGTGGGAGTCCCTGGATGGTCAGGGTGGGTTTCCTAAGAAAGTGATGGTGGACTGAAACGAAAGGCGGAACAGCAGCTGGGGTAACAGCGTTCTGGGCAGGAGATATGGGAGTCTCACTTCGGGGCCTATTTTCGGAACAGTCGACAGCTGGAATCAGGGCTGGGGGTTGGGGGCACGGTGTGAAGCTGGGCGGTAGCAGCTGGGAGGCACACGGGACCTGCGAGCCCCAGGGACAGCATTAAGGAGCCGAGGGAGAGGAGTGAGCCTCTGACAGCAGCGTGCCTCTCAGCCCCAGCGATGCAGCGGTGACCGTCTGGAAGTGTCCGGGAGGGGCCACGCTGACCAGGACTCCCTGTCCTCTCCTTTCTGCAGGAAAATCCCACCAGTGCCCAGTACCACATCACCCGTCTCCACCCGTGTTCCTCACCGGACAAACTCAGTGCCCACATCCCAGTGTGGGGTCAGCTGTCTGGCAGCAGCCACCATGTCTACATCCCCAGCCCTGCTCTCCTCCACCTGCATCTCCCCAAACAGCAAATTGGTACCAGCTCACGGAACCACACTAAATGCACAGCCTGCCGCATCCGGGGCCATGGACCCCGTGTGCAGTATGCAGTCCAGACAAGTGTCCTCGTCCTCATCCCCGTCCACGCCCTCTGGCCTCTCCTCGGTGCCCTCCTCCCCTCTCTCCAGGAAACCTCAGAAGCTGAAGTCCAGCAAGTCTTCAAGGCCCAAGGAGTCTTCTGGGAGCAGCACTGACTGTCACACCAGTGGCAGCCGGACCAGCGGAACCTCAGGGAAGAAGCGCAAAGCTGGTTTCCCACCGTTAGTTCACTCTGCCTCCGCCGCCGCCGCTGCCGCTGCCTCTTCGTCTCATTCCATGGAGTCTTTTAGGAAGAACTGTGTGGCCCACTTGGGGCCACCCTACCCCTGCACAGTAACATCTTCCCATGGCATCGGCCTCAACTGCGTGACGAATAAAGCGAACTCGGTGAGTGTCCGGCACGAGCAGTCAGGGAGGGGTGCCCCCGGAGGGAGCCCTGCCGAGTCCATCAAGAGGATGAGTGTGATGGTGAACAGCGGCGACTCCACGCTTTCCCTCGGCCCGTTCATCCACCAGTCCAGCGAGCTGCCCATCAATTCCCACGGCGCTCACTCACACTCGCACACTCCTCTGGACAAACTCATAGGAAAGAAAAGGAAGTGCCCGCCTGGCTCGAGCGCTGTCAGCAGCAGCAGCAGCAGCAGCAAACCCACTAAGGTTGCCAAATTGCCAGCCATGAACAATGTCCACGTGAAACACACAGGCGCCAGCCCGGGGGCACCAGGACTGACGAGCAGCTCCTTCCTTCATCAGGTAGGAAGCGGGCTGGGAGCCATCCCCTCCCGTGACATCTTTCTCCAGCATGGACATCCATGTGGTGGGGTTGGGTGGTTTGCCTATAAACAGAATGTCTAGCTTTCTGGTATCCTTTAAGAAAAGGAAAAATTGTGGCCATAGAAAGGTAAAACAGGCTTTTCTTTGCCAAAATTTCTGATGACCTGGACGCTGGTCCTGGGACAGAAAGCCTCGGCAATGCATTTCAGCAGATAGGGCCATGGAAACCGTCCTGTGTGACAGCAAGATCCCTCCCCCAGCCAGCGAGCGGAGTGGGGGGAGGGCAGGCCGCGGGGTCGCTGTTCAGGAAGGAGGCAGGCTATTTCCTGGAGAGCAGTTCCTAGTGTGCTCCTCGGAAGGAAGCTGGGCTGACATCAAACTGACCTAGAAAGGGATGATCTAAATTTTAAAAAGCATTTAATATTTTTCCATCAGAGAATTTTACATTTTCTGATTTAACACTCTCTGTATATTTTCCCCTTCCTGTTTTCCAGGGAGGCAGAAAAAACGACATAAATATGAGCATAGCAAGGAGACTAAACGCTCCTAAATTCATAAGTTAAAAAGAAATCTGACAGTGGTGGAGTTATGCAGAGTGGCTGCGTGGGTGTTGGATTCTTAGTTAACCGTGGCTTTCTGGCTTACGATATCTGTCTGTCCCCCACCCCTCCACCTGTCACTGCTCTCCTGGCCTGCTCGCCTGGAGCCATTCCTCCAGCCTCCTTTGCTCTAACGTTCAGCTCATCTCTCATCTTGTTTCATTCATCAGGATATCTCCTCACCTTGCTCACGAACAGGAATTTCAGCAGCATCACCCCAGAGCCCTGATCTAAAATGTGAGGCTCTTTGTTTGTTTGTTTTATCTGCCTCACCTTCAGAACCTAACTCAAATGCCAGGTTAGGACTGTTCCAGAAAATACCAAGGAGTTTCTTACTGTGATAGAGTTTTCCCCCAGTGTCTGTGTGAATTACACTCAGTGCCAAAATGATGGGGGGAAGAATTATCCATGAATTTAAATAGCAGCTGCTTGAATTCTCCTCTCTGAGCCTGAAATACACCTGGGCTGTTTGTGTGTGGTCTGGCACTTTGAGCAGGGGTCCTGGACAGGTGATGGTGTGCTTGTACTTCTTGGTTCGTAGTTACTGCTGACATGTCGTTTATAAGCATAAAACTGCAGTGGAGACACCTCAAGAAATGGTATCCCCGCAGGAGGGCTGTTCCACTGTGTGGCGATGCCCAGTCTATTCCTGAGTGCAGTCTGCTTCATGGAGACGTGGCCACAGACCTCACGCCCCCAGGGACAGGCAGGCGCAGCGAGCAGCAGCGCTGGGATGGGAGTGGAAGCCCCATCTGCTGCTCTCGCTAACTTGTTACCATCTTCAAGGAGATACTGCAGGTCCAGACTTGTGTGAGAAATTGGGCCACTTTTTAAAGCTATGTTTGTTTTTAAAGCGAATGGAGCCCACACAGGCTAAGTTTGCCAACTCTGATTTCCACCATCTCGGGGGGCTGTCCCAGTAGGACAGACAGCCTACATTTCCATTCTATTCTCTAAATTCGTTTCGACAGCTTTGTATTTGAGAATGACTTCCTCTGTGCTGTGGATTACTTTTTATTATGCTGCACAGATGCTACTGGGACCCATGGCTAGAAATCAGAGGATCTGTGAACCCCAAAAAAGTATTGCATGTTTTTATGTCTGTGCTCATTTACTGCAAGAGGGATCCTTTCATCCAAATCTCAGAGGGACCCATGACTCCAAATCCTTTCAAGAACGCTGCTCTGAGAAAAGCAGCAATCTTGCCTCGCTGTTCCTCATGGAGCCGACCTTAAAGGAGAGATGACTGAGCTGGGCGAAGGCCCTACACCAGGGAACAATGCGGTGGCACATGCTGGGAGCCCAGAGGTGGGGCTCCCCTTCTGTTCACTCTCACCAGCATGGGCTCTGCTCTGTGTGAGTTTTCACACCTGTGTGGACTAGCCCATCTGACCTTGTTCAGTTCTCATGACAACCTGGAATAACTTCCATGAAAAAGAACCAGTAAATAAAACCAAAGGCAAACATGTGAACTTTTTCTCTAAGCTAGAAACCCAGTCTGCATCTCTTCCAGTTTTCTAAAACTCAGTCTTTCAAAATGATTGTGCCCAAGGGCACTGATGGTTTTTGAAAGCTAAGACCAAATTCTTTAGCTGACTGCTCCTGGCATCACCAGTCTACGCAGACTGCAGAGGCCTCGGCCTTGGAATGTTCTCGTTTATATTGGGATAGCACCGTGTACAACTGCTCACTTACCTTTTCTGTGTTCTCCCACCCCCTCTCTTTTGAAAGCCAAAGACACGTCCCTGACAACTGAAAATAGCGTGGGGAGGAATAGTCCGGACACTTTTAATGACAAGTTACACCTCCACTCAGCACCCTGGACTCCGCGATGCCTTTGAGTCTGTTTTCCCAACCTCCTGCCGGCCTCAAGGGTGGAGATCTGCAGCTGTTTTTTTAACAAGGAGTTCCCTGAAGCTATGTCTGTAGCAGTGAGTACTCGTAAAGGACACTGGATCAAGTTCAGCCACCGAATTGCTTCTATCAGTGTTAACGTGGTCTGGACTACTCGTTACCAATCTGTGAGAAATTTTTGTGTTGTTTTTTAACTTGCAGTATATCATGGAGCCACTCTTCGAGTAGATTGGCTGGGTGAAAGAATGTTCTGGGAGAACATTACTATAGACTTGTCTCCCTCCCTCCTCTCCCCACCCCAGTTCTTTTCTACACTGCCCTCTGCAGGTCACTGCAGCCTTTAGGCACCTTAACTGGAGACACCTTCTGGAGGGGAGACAGCGCTCCCCTGAGCAGCCTCCAGAGGGGGAGATGAGAAGGGGCGCTGTCACTGGGTTGTAACAGCGGGGTTCCAGGAACGGGATGTAGGTGTTAGCACCAGGACACCATAGCCTGTATTTTGCCCAGCATTGTGCAAGAAATTAGGAATAAGAAACTGTCTGAAGTTTCTAACTTACAGACTGGTTTAAAGTAGTGATGCCCAGAGAGCAAGTGTACATCATTTTAGAGGCTTACTTTTCATGGTACAAAAGCAATTCTGTCTGATTTCTAAAAAAAAGAAAAATGCAATCTAGTTTTGATAATGGAAAGCCAAATTTGAGGAGGGTGGATAAAAATCACTATGAGAACATTTTTTCCAAGATTTCCAAAGAGGTGAAATTTTTCTATCCTTCAAGTCTTCATGATAAACAGTATGGCAGATTGGGTTGGTTGTCCTTGCCCAGTCTCCTGTTTTCCAAAAATTGCCTTTATAAAGTGAAATTATCAGGATGCAGTAGAAACTGTCATTCACAAAGTCATTAATAGACTTAACTGTTTTCAAGGCCCTCTCTGCACTACCCTCTCTCCCCTCGGACACTGCCTGGGAGGAAGGTAAACTACCGCTGTGAGCGCTCTCCACACTGTGTGTGCACTCCCCCTGCCATCATAGAGTGTGTCTGGCTGCACTGGGGTGGGGAGCAGGCGTGCAGGGTTGGGGAGGGGGTGAGTAGTCTGTGCACATGCCCAACACCCTCTTCTCCTGGGACTCATGCGGGCCATCTTCCTGAGAGCACTTCAGAGACCCTCCAGCATACTTCTTCTAGTTCCCCAGCCCAAAAGAAGGAGCTTAATATGTTAAACATCATTGCTTAAGAATTTGGGGTAAGTTGGAGCTTCCTAACAGGTGGTTCCACCACCACAGCTCCTGAAAGGAGAGCCAGGCGCCTGTGGACGTTGCTGAACACAGGGCACTTTTCCTGCCCGGGGCACGCCGGCAGGCTGTCCTGCAGCCCTTCCTCCCTGCAATTCTTGGGTTACTTCTGTTTCAGGGACTTTCAGGTCAACAACTGGTGGAATGAATAAATACTTGGTTACCAGCCTAATAATGTGAATTGCTACAGAATTAATCTTATTATGTAAGAAAACAAAAACTTTATGCAGATACTTTAGCTATAAATTGATGTAAAATACTGATTTTTTTAAAAGGATGGGAGAAGAGTATCTTGTTCACTTATTATGCAATCAATCAGTAAATGTTTTTTAAATGATGCTACGGCAAAGCTTAGTAAGGAGAGAGCCTGGATGAGCCAGTGCGGTGTTGTTAGGACAAATCAGTGTGGTTGTTCCATCCCAGTGGAGGGAGAGGAGGTGAGAGGGAATCAGAACGTACTTACTTGATTCCTTGGTGACAAGTGCAATGGGGTTTGGGTAGAATTTATTTTCAGAGCCAAGGGGACTTGATGGTTATAAATAAAGTTGCTTTTAGCGATGGAATTTATAGACAGATCATGTTGTTCCAAAAGATGTGAATAGGATCCACAGTAGCAAGTTGGTTTAGAATAATGTAGATATATCTAGATTAGCGGTGTTGATCATTTGATTTCTTAGACTGAGGTTTTAATTGGATTTTTATTATGTCTCCCGATAGTACAAAGAGCATCGGGATTAGGAAATTAGCCATTTTGGATTCTGCCTGCCACAAACAGACATATTCTAAACAGTGCTATTAAATTTTAGACTGTTGTTCAAATATTTTATTTTCTCTTACAGCTGCTTTTTATTATGAATAGTTAAGACCATTTAAAACACGGGAGTACAAGTATTTTTTTGAATTAAATTAACTTGCAAAAACCAAATTTGCAGTGGTTGGGTTGTTTCTAGACAGACTTTGGTATCAATTTAAAACCAAGATAATTTTTATATTCTTTCCAATAGAATTTCATGACAACTCCTGCAGTTTTCTTAACCGAAAAAAAAAGTGCTGCAATGATGAACAAAGAATTATACAAAACCTACTTTTGTACGTTTATTTTGGAATTTCTTGTTCTATTATAAATATGGAAGTATCCCTATCTCAGAAGACATATTTTGTTAAAAATGAATTGTACATATTTAAATATGTATTTTTGCACAGGTCTTTTTTTCTGATATCCTGTTTTGGTACAATTGAGATCATCTAGTATTTATTTATTAATTAATAAAAGTAAATACCTTTTTATAATTTGAAGTGGTTCACTGCCAAGCCAATAGTTCTAGAACCTGCCTCCTTTGCAGTTTAAGGGATGCCTCTTGTCCTGTGAACGTCTTTCTGTCCCTTTGACGTCTCGGGAGTGGATTCAGCCGATGAAGTGGGCATTGCTTCTCCCTCGTTGCCTGGCTTCCCGGTGGATGACTTGTAACTAAGTGACACACTGCTTTTCTTTTGTTTTATGTGAGAGAGAGAGTGTGTGCCTGTGTGTTTGTATGTGTACCCTCTGAGCACACGTGTGTTGGTATGTGATGTGGTTTAAAACTAATGGAAAAAAACTGAAAGTGCCTGAACCTAGTTTTAAGCTTAGACAGATTCTCTTTAAAAAGACTTGAATGTTCAGTTGAACTTTTGGAGTTTGTTTTTTCCACCTAAATACTGTGTCTAAAAATTTAGGGGAGGAGTTGAAAACCACCAATGCTGGTCATTTTATAGGTATTTTAAATTAAGACTTGTTGGTTCACCATAATTCAGCTGGTGGTGGATTGCCCAGTGGCACCAGGCGTTACAAATCTTTTTGTCAGCCAGCAACTTACATGACGTGTCCATTTTGTTACTCACTCATGAAATACTGAGTTTAAATAGAATATTTAAATTTTTTGTATTCCAAAAATATAATACAGAGTACCTCTGAGAACATTGAAAAAAATGTGTAATTTGAAAAATGTAATTTATAAAGGCAGCTGTCTTCCTGCGAGTTCGTTGCCAAGGAATTCCTTGATATCTCTCATTCTTTCCTGGGGCAAATGTTGGGCTTTGGAAAATGATTGTTAAAACTTTCATTGTTTAGAAGAAAGTAATCATTTTTACATTTTGTGCAAAACATTTTACATTTTCAGATCATTGAATGAGCACTACATACTGTCAGGTGAATGTGGGGCTTGAAAGCATTTTGCTGTTTTTGGAGCTTGATCATAAAAGCAATCTCCTGTGTTAAATGTGTGACTAGTTTGGTAATTGTGCACAGAATCAAGAGCATCTCCGCTGGACTTTGTGTTGGCTGCTGTATAGAATAAGAACAAATGTCAAGGGATAGAAATTACTTTGGATATTTAAAAGAGAAGAAATATATAGTCTATTTGTTTTGTAACAAGTTTCTGTAAATAAAATAATTTATACTATTTATAAGAAAAAGTTGTGCTTTGCTTTATGAGAAATTAGTTTGTGGAACAAACATGTTACTAATCGGGCAATAAAATTAGGACTTCTCAATAAATAAGGTTGGCTGCATGAACTATTTTACATGTTTTTGCCTCGTTGTGATACTAAGCCCCTTTTGTCAGCATAGCCAAGTATTCCTAAGGGCCTAGGACGCTTGCATTCCTGGGCACAGAGCTTTGCCTTGGATAAAGTGATAACTGTAAACAGGGAACACTACTGCCTTCTTGCCCTGCAGGTTTGTCACCCAAGGGGAGTTGATGGATTGAGAGATACATCCTACTCGTACTTGTTTTTTATGTAAATTTGATGGCACATGGTCAGTTTTGGGTTTAGAGGTAAGCTTTTTATCCAAAGCTGATATGGTCTCTTCCTTGTCTTGACATACTTCTCTTATTGGCACAACACAAGTGCATTTTAGTATTACTCAAAGGAGAACATAATCTGTTATCTCTAGAAACTGGTCAGTGTTATCATTTGCAAACAAATCATTCTAATAAATTATAAATGATTTGTGTTGTTTAAAATAAGGGAAGAAACTGATTTTTATATGTAGAAAGTGTCCTTCCCTTACGTGAATAAGTCAGGCTGGCTTTGAGCCCCCTGCCCATGGACTTCCCATTCCCTCCTGAACCAACCAGCTACTCAGATGCATTCCTGAGAAGCTCCCTGTGCATCGCCTCTTTCACCTTGGGTGTCCCCCTTAAACTTCCTGGGAAAAGATTCAACTCCTCAATCTCTTAGCCTTTTTTCTTCTATTCCCTTCCTTACAGGTGACCTAAGGAAAGCAAGAAACTCTCCCGATTCAAGGAAGGGGTTGGTAGTTTTGGATCTTGGTGTGTGGGGAATTCACAGCCGAAAGGTAGGTGAGGTCATTCTGGCCAGAGGAAGCGAGCCCAGCAAGCCCAGGTGTGAAGAAATGCAGAACAGAGAGTAATTCTGGGTGCAGTTCCCTGGGAGGAGGTGATGGGTTGGAGAAGTGGGCGCCAGATAGTGAAGGGCCTTAAATGTCATTGGGCCTTCATCTTAGGAACATACGGTTTAACCAGATGTAACTATCAGAGATTTTCGTAGGCCCAGCACTGTGCAATTGCCGAAATTAGAGAATTAAAGCACTTAAATCTTCCTTTTTCTTGCATTTTGATTATCTTTTGCCTTAAACTTGTCTTTACGCTTCTCTCTCTCTCAAGTCCTAATCAAAAAGCTCCCCCTAAACCAAGCCTAAGGTCTCCTCCTCCTTGCCCCACTTTCTACTCTTACAGTTGCATCTTTCTAATAAATCCCCGCTCCTGTCGCTGATGGAAGCAGTTACATTAGTCGTTTACCTTGTAGGGCTGTGGGTGACTTTGGTATCTGTTATTATTATTTTTCACAACCTGACCTATCCAAACCCTTCGTTTTATACACGGATGAAAGGAAGGGCATCGCCCTTGGCATCCTGGGCCAAAAATCGGGGCCAGACCTCAAGGCGCTGCCTGTCTTTCTAAACGAGTGGACCCCACCATTAGGGGCTGGCCGCCTGCCTCTGGGCTCTGGGAACAGTGGCCCTTCTGGCCCAGGAAAGCCAGACAGTTACCTTCTCCGAGCCAGTGACGCTCTACAGCCCACGTGCACTCTCAGAACTTACCTCCACCAAAGCTGCCCTCTTCCTTCCCCCTCCAGACTCCAGGCCCTTCACCGCACCCTCTTAGCTCCCATGCCACCTTCTGCTGCAGCACCTCCCTGAGCCCAGCTACCTGGCTCCCACTTCCACCTTCAGGTGACAATGAGCAACACTCGGGCCCAGACCGCCTAGAGTTTAAGCAGCCTATTTCCCACACATCACCAACGCACCTCTCCCCGAAGCAGTGGACACCTGGTTCGTAGATGGCAGAGCCCGCACACACAGCGGTCAATGCGGGGTCGGTTATGCCATTGTCTCCCACGCCCAGACCATAGGTTAGAGGCCCTGCCCCCCGCACCTCCTTGCAGAAGGCAGAACTTACCACCCTTACTTGAGCATTAGCTCTAGCAACTGAACAGATACCAACATCTATACCGACTCCCCTCTGCCTTTTACATCCTCCACTCACGCTACAATCTGAGCGGAGCAGGGCTTCCTCATAACCAGAGGGTCCCTGATCACCAACACCAGCCTCGTTCTCAAGCTCCTTCATGCAGCAAGACCCCCCAAAGCGCTAGCAGTAACCCATTGCCAGGGGCATCCATCTGATACAGGACTCCCTGCCCTAGGGAACAAGGCGGACAGGGAGGCGAAAAGGGCAGCCACACACCAGTGTGCAGAACCCCAACTCCTAGCTGTCCCTACCCTTCACCCCTCCGGCACCACTGCAGAAATGCCCCGACACACAGGCAGGAGCTGCTTGGGGAGAGCCTGGCTCACGGCCGCAGGAGAGCATCCTCCCACAAGAGCAGACACCCCATCCTGACCCAAACCCACAGCTCCCTCCACTGGATGGCGGCCCTCCTTAAATTCCTTCACCCCGAATCCCATCACCAGAAGGCCACGCACCTCAAGTACATACACAGCCAATGTTCTGCTTGCTCTCTGACCTCTCCCCAGGGGCCCTCAAAACGCCCCATCTTCCGCCAGGCCAGAGGGCACGTTCCCGGTCAAGATCGGCAGGTTGGTTTCATACACATGCCCCCTGTAAGGCGTTTCAAGTGTCTACTACCCTTTGGAGACACTTCCTCTGGGTGGGCAGAAGCTTTCCCGCCACCCAGAAAAGGCTCCCAAGGTGGGTGAGGCCCTCGCTGAACATTCTGTTCCTGCTTTGGCCTGCCCACCTCCCTACAGTCAGAGAAGTGTCTACTACCCTTTGGAGACACTTCCTCTGGGTGAGGCCCTCGCTGAACATTCTGTTACTGCTTTGGCCTGCCCACCTCCCTACAGTCAGACAGTCTGGCCTTCCTCTCTAAAGTCGCCCAAGGGGTTCCACTGCCCTGCAGATCCGCTAGAGCCTACACATCCATAGCCATCCTCAAGCCTCTGGCAACATCAAGAAAATGAACTCAATCCTGAAGCAACACCTCACTAAGTTAAGTGTGGAGGCCCAAGAAACCTGTATACCCCACTTCCCTTCGCCCTCATTCGCATTCAGTCAACCCCTCGAGCCCTCCATCCTCAGCCCTTTTGAGCTTATGTATGGCAGGCCCTTCCTACTGGGAAACTTCCAACCTCTTCTTGCCCTTTGGGCTCAGCTCCCTACCCTCAGCCTCCCTCACCTACCCGTTCTCCCCAGGCCTCCCCCTGACTCTCCTCTTCGTCCCCCACCAGAGCCGGGAGATTGTGTTTCTCCAGGCAGCCTGCAGCACAGGGACACTGAAGCCCAAGTGGACAGGCCCACACCAGCTACTCCTGACCACACCGACGGGAGCCCAGCTGCAGGGATGTCCATCCTGGGTCCACTCCTCCAAGTTGAAGAGGGCCCCTGCACCCCAGGCTCCACGCCAAGCAGCTTGTATTGGAGTGTCAACCTCGGACCAACTTGCCTCAAACTTATACAAATTCCTGAGGAACCGTAAGCCCTGGACCCTTACCGTAATCCCCTATGAACCAGGCTTCCCCCATCACCCCCTCACTGTCCTGTCTGTGCTGGTCCCTGTCTCTCAGCCCCGCCCCGCCAGCCCCCTCCCTACCCAGCAACCTACTGCAGAACAACCTATCCTTACTCGCAGTCCCTGTTCCTCTTGGTCCCAGTACTGAACACAGTTGCTGACCTTGTGGGATTGTTATCTTCAGGGAGATTTCATAGACTTTTCTTGGGACCAAATAAACTTCTGGCTAGAAGTCAACTTGGGAATAACTTAACTAGAATTTAGCCTGGAAGGCCCTTACCCTTTATTCTGGCCAGTAGTACTCCTCAGGATCTCCCTTGTCATTTTTTGTTTTTTTAATGCCCCATTGCCTTATACATCTGGTTGGAATTATATCCATCACTGTTAGAGTCTACAATGACCACCGCCCCCCCAGCCTTCCCCTCCTCTTATTGTTCTCCCCATACCTCTTTTTTTTAAAAATATTTTTTTATTGATTTTTACAGAGAGGAAGGGAGAGGAATAGAGAGTTAGAAACATTGATGAGAGAGAAACATCGATTCAGCTGCCTCCTGCACACTCCCCTCTGGGGATGTGCCTGCAACCAAGGTACATGCCCTTGACCAGAATCGAACCTGGGACCCTTCAGTCCACAGGCCGATGCTCTATCCACTGAGCCAAACCAGTTAGGGCCTCCCCATACCTCTTAAATATCTCCTAAGTCCTCTCTCTCTCTCTCGAACCCTCAACACATCACCTCCTGAACACTACCAACCCCACTCGAGCGGAACTGCTGGCTCTGACTTCCCCTCATCAACTAGCAACACAGCATCCCCAACCCTCCTTACATGCATGGGCCAACTCCAATCTGTCCTTCCATTATAAGATACATGGAGGGCCCCTGTTCCAACTCATGCCTCAATGAACTTTATAACTTCCAAATCACAGACATGACAAGAGGAACACTCGCAGGCAGAGCTGTTCAGTTACTCCAGTCATATTAAAATCACTGAACACTCATCCAGCAAAGCCCCCATCTTAGGACCAGTAACAACCACACTGTCCGAGCATGTCAGGCGCCTCTGCATCAGCAGAACACTCCCTGCAGGAAAGGTTAGGACATCTTGACCAACGGTTATGCAACTTAACTCTCAACCTTCAGCCTTTCTCGGCTGGGCTAGCTATTTCATCACCCAAACGGCCCCTTTCCTGAAACCCATTCGATTCTCGGCCTGGCCCATCATCTCAGTGACCTTCCCAACAAGCTGTACCTCCTGGCCCCTTTGCTGTGTTAGCTCTTTCCCCTGGCAGAGTTACAATTCTTGTAACTTTTCCATTCAACCAGTACCTGCTGTTCTAATTACCCTGGGGAAAGAAGCAGGGCAAAAAACAAAACAAAAAAAACCTGTTAACTAAGTGGGTTGATGGGTTGATATGAAGGAGTCAACTGTCTAAATTTCTAACTAAACCTTTTTTTGGGTGGGGGGAGGGGGGACGGCGGAATTACACTCAATCTTTAATCAAGTAGGGACAAATCCCCCCCCACCCCCCACCCCACACACACAAATCTGCAGTTTGAAGGCAAAGGGAACAGATAAAAGAGAGGAAATTTTAGCCTGGCCAGTGTGGCTCGGTTATTTGGGCATCTTCCTTCCTGTGCCCAGAAGGTTTGTCAGTTTGATTCCCTGTCAGGGCACATGCCCAGGCTTCAGCTTAATCCCTGCCAGGGGTGTGGCGTGCAAGGGGCAGCCGATCGATGTTTCTCTCTTCCCCTCTTCCTTACTCTCTCTAGAAAAAGAAAAAAACTTTTAAAGAAAACTCTCCCCTCCCCCTTAGGTTTTCCAGACCTGTTGTAGCTTCACTGAAATGTTCTGAATAAAGAATTGAGGCAGGTCGCTATACAGAGAAACTGCTGGCATTCTTAGCCAGTGAAGAATTATGGCAGAATAGCCGATACTTCTGAGTCCCAGTCATGGGCCGAGAAAGCATATTCTGATTGTAGCAACTGACCAGCCAATCCAGAGTTCACTTAGTTCAGTGGCTAGAAGTCAGGGCTGTTGGCTGTATGCTTCCATTTCCTTCCCTGGGCAAAGGGCCATGAGTGGTCCAAGCTGGAGAGCTACGTCTTCCCCTAATGTGTAAGCCCCCTCCTCCTGCTCCACTGAACTGGCCCTTGAGCAGGAGTCAGTGCTGGAGGCTGAAGCTTTTTTTTTTCCTGTTTCAGATTCTGAGAATTCTCTCTGACAAAGGCATGAGAGGGAAGTGCTCCGCCTCTGACTCCACCTTTGCAAGCCTGCTTTATTCCCACAGCCATCAGAATAATGCTTCTGAGCGTCTTGCATATGGCCATGCTAATCATTAGAAGAATTCAGCTTGTGGCTTGAGTTCTAACAAAAACAGTCCTTTACCAGAGAGTGCCTCTGAAGGAGATAAGGGAGGTACGTACAAAAATGATGATTGTTTATCAAAGATTTGCAGGAGCCTCATGACAGGACTCATATCAACTAGAGTCAACAGACTAAGAACAAAGTTTCACAACCTTGCCCAGACCTCTGCTGGAGCCCAGGTGTGTGTAGTCCTCCATCACCTCTTGCCCCTCCCCTTTTACCTTCCACTGACAGAGAAGAACCCTGAGTTCTGTACTTTTTTTATATATATATATTTTATTGATTTTTTACAGAGAGGAAGGGAGAGGGATAGAGAGTTAGAAACATCGATGAGAGAGAAACATCGATCAGCTGCCTCCTGCACACCTCCTACTGGGGATGTGCCCTCAACCAAGGTACACGCCCTTGACCGGAATCGAACCAGGGACCTTTCAGTCCGCAGGCCGATGCTCTATCCACTGAGCCAAACCGGTTAGGGCAGTTCTGTACTTTCTTAACATGGTTCTTCAGGACCCCAGTGCTCCCTCTTCTTGGCTCAGTGGCTTTCTGAATAAAGTGGCTTTTCTTGCCCCAGCACATTGTCACTCAACTGAATTCTGTCGTGCAGCAAGCAGGCGAGGTCGGACTTGGTTACAGGCACAGGCACTCCACATTTTACATCCCATTTCCAGGATTTCACAAACAAGAAGCCCGTCCTCCATGACCCACAGAGAAGAAATCCCAGTGAAACCCTGAAGAAGAGAGTATTTGGGTGAAAACAAATGGAGAACTGATATAAAGAGGGAAAAATCGGATCAGGGAAGACAGAAGGATGGACTTGAGATGGTTTCATTAGAAATTTAGACAGGTGACTCCGTGAGCCCACTTAGGTAACAGGTGTTTTTATTGTTTTTGCCCTGCTGCTTTCCCCAGGATCATTGGAACAGCAGGTATTGATTGAATGGAGAAGTTACAAGAACTTATGTAGGAAGATTGCCAAAGGGTTGAGTATGTGAGTGTGTGGCTAAGTGATTGGTGATGCCTAACTTAGGGATTCAAGGAGAGGACTGGGGCTGTGGGTAGAGCCACACAGGCACTCTCCATACAAGCCTTGGGTCCTTCTCCAAGTAACTGTGTACGATTAGACAAGTCAGGTGGTTTGTTCAAGGTCACGGAGCAAAGTCCATGTTCAATTCAATATGGCCTGCAGTGAAGAGGGACTGACACCCAAGGCAGATCCAGGCACCGGCGCTATCACAGTGCCAGGCTACTTTTAGGAACAGGAGTAGGGTATGGAGTCGGCGTGGAAGTCCAGGTTTCATTTCCAAAATTAAAGCTTGTGATTCCTGGGTCCTGGGTGAGACCACGCAGTAGAGGGAAAGAGCTCTGGACTTAAGGCTAAGGAACTGTGAAGCTGGGATCTTACTGTGTAGGTTGCCCATTTCAAATCAGGGCTGAGAGGACGAGCCAGCTCCTCAGATCTGGAGTGGGTGGGAGGGAGTAAGTGGAGGCAGTGGGGGCAGTGAGCAGAGTGAATTGGTGGTATTGCTGGGTGGTGAGCAGCTGCAAAGCGAAGGCGTTTTGAATGAGGGTGGAAACGCAATGACCAGGAGAGAAAGCGAAGGACTAGGAGGCTGTACTTCCTCTTGGCCCCGAGTTCCTGAGTGTGTATGAACGAACAGCCTCTAACCCAGGGTTTTTTTCTGTTGTTTTGTTTTTTTAATATGTTTTTATTGATGTCAGAGAGGAAGGAAGAGGGAGAGAGAGAAACATCAATGATGAGAGAGAATCACTGATTGGCTGCCTCCTACATGCCCCACACTGGGGTTTGAGCCTGGGCATGTGCCCTGACTGGGAATCCAACCATGACCTCCTGGTTCATAGGTCAACACTCAGCCACTGAGCCACACCAGCTGGGCTAACCCAGAGGGTTTTGAGAAAAGCAGACTCCTCAAAGACCAAGGGTCTGATTTTATCAGCATCGATATTCTGCTCATTGCAGACGCTTGAGAAAAGGTGTCTGGGAACCTCTATGAGAGAGGTTGCCAACGTTGTCAGGACACCACCGACGGAGCGTCGGGGCTGCATGGTCACTGCCCCCAGGCCATCTCAGATTCGTGCTGTATAATAGCTGCATTGAAGGCTGATCATTCAGTGGCAAATTGTCCCTTTTATTTCTTACATCCAGTCTGTACAAAAAAATTTATGCCATTATAAGAGATTTCTGATGATAAGTGGTAAACAAACCTTTGACCATGTGCTTCAAGCTTACAGTGGCCTGGACCAAAACTGCTACAAATTCTGGATCTTTTGTAGGTCTTCAGAAACATAGGAATAATGCAAACATGTGGCTCTGTGGCTTTGAAGCGCAAACAGTGATTATTGGAGCTTTTCATATTTTCCAGGTAGGGATTCAGCTTCGCTCCTCCATTGCCGTCGTGGAGGTCTGAGGTTTGTTACAACAACGGGGAGTTCGATAGCATTCTGTGAGGGATCATCACTGCCCCATGATCATGGGAACATAATATTTCAAGTATCATCTATAAACCCTCTTTAAAAATAGGTTAAAACAGTATCAAGGGTTAATTCAAAATTATGCAGTTGATTTGCTAATGATCAGTAACCTACCGATCAATTACTGTTAATGCTTGGCTGGGTTACGAGGACTAACTGTGTTCAATCATAAATTCACGCGTGCATTGCTGCGGACGTGCTCGGTGAGCAGCTGCGACTGGGGTCCTTGTCGTCATTTGGGGCAGCTGAAGTTAGTGCAGATACTTAACAACAGAAAATGGTGTTTAGACAGCATGTCCATTCCTAAAAGCCTGCTACTTAGTAAATTAAAATACTGAAAAGGAACCAAACACAATGAAGTGTTTAGTTCACTTATCATTTGATAATCATTTTTTCATATTATGCTCCTCGTGACTAAAACCAAAAAGTAAGTCAAGACTTAAAAAAACAACAACACAAGCTATATAAATGGAAGCTACCAGAAGTAGGATGAGGGTCAAGAATTCTTGGCTCAGTTCTCCTATGATTACCGCACAATGTGGGGAGTAGTGCCGAACATCACTCGGTTGCCGTGGGGCCAGGAGAACGAGGTGACAGGGCGGCCTGCGAGCTACGTGCTGGAGAACGTGTAGCCCTTTGCTTGACTGGGAGGGGGCCCAGTGTAAGCATCATCTGTCCAGGTTTCCAGAGTCAGTGGGTAGGTGATTTTTGATTGTCTTCCAGTTTTTTATATGTTGACCATAAATTATTTCCTTGAAAACATCTTGGGGCTGAGATTGTTGCAACCTGAAGGTGACCAGTTGGCAACTCAGTAGCATCAAGAGGCCTCCTTTGGCACCAACTGGTTTTAGTTCTTAGCCTTTTGTGTCCCCCACTGTGGGAAATGAGGGTCTGGGCAGGAAATTTCCTTTTATCAGGTTTAAAAATACTCTAACGGACCAAAACCAGAGTCCCAAGGCTTGAAATTAGTGTTCTGTTTAATCTTACTGCACAACATACGTTTGTTTTTTAATATATTTTTATTGATTTCAGAGAGGAAGGGAGAGGGAGAGATAGAAACATCAATGATGAGAGAGAATCACTGATCGGCTGCCTCCTGCACCCCCCCTACTGGGGATCGAGCCTGCAACCCGGGCATGTGCCCTGACCGGGAATTGAACTGTTGACCTCCTGGTCAATGCTCAGCCACTGAGCAACACTGGCCGGGCCATACATTTGTTTTTAAAAAAGTAGTTCAATAAGATCAAAAATTAAAACATTCTAAAATGCTTGGTTTATCCTATAAAACATGGCTTAAGGGGCCTTAGTCATCTTCTGTGACAGGAACTTTCTAATCATGTTACTGTACTAAGAAATAAGTCTAAGTATACTACCCTCTACTGTGTGGTTTCACCTAAGTCAGTGGTCGGCAAACTGCGGCTCTTTGGCCCCTTGAGTGTGGCTCTTCCACAAAATACCACATGTGGGTGCGCATGTACAGTGCGATTGAAACTTCGTGGCCCATGCGCAGAAGTCGGTATTTTGTGGAAGAGCCACACTGAAGGGGCCAAAGAGCCGCGTGTGGCTCGCAAGCAGCAGTTTGCCGACCACTGACCTAAGTGAACCTCAGGAGAAGTAGGAAGAACTTGCTCCCAGTATCAGATGGCTGGTATGAGGGGAGCAGGACCCGGGTTCGGTTCTCCTAGCTCGTGTCCAGTGTGCGTTCTCATACCAGATGGCCTCATTTCAAAAAGAGATTTGTTGGATTCCAACTTTATTTTCACCTCCAAAGTGTTACTTTGAGGCTTTAAAGTATTCTACTGGTATTTGTAATTACAAGAATAACGCTTGAACAGTATATATTAAAAATTACAAATGCATAGGACTGAATATGGAGAATATTTATCAAAATGCTAACAGCAGCTGTCTCTGCAGTGTGGAACTTCAAGGCAATTGCACTTAAGCTGCTTGAATTTCTTTTGCAACGAGCATGTATTATTTTTTAGAGAAATAAGAAAAAAATTGACTCCCACTCCTCAAAACTGTATCCTTTGTCCTAAGGTAAGTGATTCTACTTGACTTATCAGCAGTCTTGACGTTTGCAGTTTCCCCATTTGCACGGGGACTGGATAGCCTGTCTTATTTCTTTTAGCATCGCTTACCTGTCATCCTCACCTACTAATCTTAGGCAGTTGGGCTAAAATGGTAAAAGGATAACAACATGTATATTTTAAGGAAGATGTGTTTGGAGACTTCCCTCTCCTTTAGACAAGAGCAAGTTCAAGCCTTGATTGAACAGCCATTGTTGCTCTCTGATCACTTCCGTGCAAGTGGTTTTATGGTGGGGGTTGAGGGAAAGGATTATTTCAGGAAACTGACATTTTAATCCTACTTTTTTTCCCTCTAGCAGGAACTAATTTTTTTAAAAAATATTATTGATATCAGAGAGGAAAGGAGAGGGAGAGATAGAAACATCAATGATGATAGAGAATCATTGACTGGCTGCCTCCTGCATGCCCCACAGGGGACTGAGCCCACAATCCAGGCACGTGCCCTGACCGGGAATGGAACTGTGGCCTCCTGGTTCATAGGTTGACGCTTAACAACTGAGCCACCGTGGCTGGGCTCTGCTAACTTTTAAATGGACACAGGAACAGTACATTCGCTATGACCGTTTAACAGATTGTAGGATCCTGGGTTCTGTGAAGGGCACTTACATTTATAATTGCTTCAAGAAATGAGTGATCACTGTTAATAAGGTTTTATAACAAGCAGTTTTAGAAATCCGTAAGCACATGCTCTCAAATGCTTTAGGCATAGCCAGCATTTTAACAGCCTCCCACCAACCATGCAGCGCCCACAGGAAACTCCTTTCGAAGCAGCTCTGGTCACAGATCCCATGGCAAATCATGGATGCCCTCTCAGTACAACACTGATGACAGCCACTCTCTTGGCCTTTAAGGTAGTGCTTCCAATACTTTACCATTAACTCTCTTCTTTGCAACAGGTCAGGATTTCCCAATCCATTATTATTCCTCTTACTCCCGTCTTATAAATGAATGTTGAATGGCATCAAATTATTTCAATTGATGGAGATTTTTCTCCTCTAATTTTATATATATATATATAAAATCTTCATTGTTGAGAAAATTACAGATGTCCCTACCCCCTTCCACCCGGTTCCCCCCACCCCAGGCATTTACCACCCCACTGTGTCCATATATAAGATCTTTGGTTAATCTCTTCCCACCCCCCACCTCCTTCCCTCAGATTTCTCAGTCTGTCCCATGTTTCCACACCTCCGATTCTGTTTTATTCACTAGTTTATTTTGTTCATTAGATTTGTTCGTTTTTTATTTCTAGATTCAATTGTTGATAGATATGTATTTATTGCCATTTTATTGTTCATATTTTTTATCTTCTCAAGAACACCTTTCAACATTTCATGTAATACTGGTTTGGTGGTGATGAACTCCTTTAGCTTTTTGTTGTCTGTGAAGCTCTTTATCTGACCTTCAATTCTAAATGAGAGCTTTGCTGGGTAATCTTGGTTGTAGGTCCTTGCTGTTCATCACTTTGAAAATTTCTTGGCACTGCCTTCTGGCCTGCAAAGTTTCTGTTGAGAAATCACCTGAAAGTCGTATGGGCGCTCCTTTGTAGGTAACTGCTTTTCTCTTGCTGCTTTTAAGATTCTTTGTCTTTAACCCTTGGCATTTTAATTATGATGTGTCTTGGTGTGGGCCCGTTTGGGTTCCTCTTGCTGGGGACTCTATGCTTCCTGGACTTGTAGTCCATTTCTTTCACCAGGTAAGGAAAGTTTTCTGTCATCATTTCTCCAAATAGGTTTTCACTATCTTGTCTCTCCTCCTCCTTGCACCCCATGTGAATGTTGGTACGCTTGAAGTCCCATGGGCTCCTTACACTATCTTCATATTTCTAGATTCTTTTTTCTTTTTGCTCTTCTGATTGGGTGTTCTTTGCTTCCTCATATTCCAAATCATTGATTTTATTCTCAGAATCCTCTACTGTTGAATCCCTGTAAATTATTCTTTATTTCAGTACTGTCTGCTTAATTTCTTACTGGTCCTTTTTCATGTCATTGACATTCTAAGATCCTTGAAAGTCTTATGAAGATCCTTGAGTAACCTTATAACCATGGTTTTGAACTCTGTATCCAATAGGTTGCTTGGTTCCATTTATTTCATTTGTGACAGGTTTCTTTGTCTCTGCATTTTGGGGGCTTCCCTGTGTTTGTTTCTATGTATTGGGTAGAGCTGCTATGTCTCCTGGAATTGGTAAGTGGCCTTATGTAGTAGGTGTCCTGTAGGGCCCAGTGGCTTAGCCTCCCCAGTGTCCTGAGCTGGGCACTCTAGGTGCGCCCCTTTATGGGCTGTGTGCACAGCCTTGTTGTAGTTGAGCCTTGATTGCTATTGGTGTCTCTGGGAGGAATTGACCTTCAGGCCATTTGGCTGTGGGGACCAACTGTGACTACAGCAGAAGAGCTGCTGTGCAGAAAATACACCCCCATGGAGCAGGACTTGCTTCAGTGGGGCTTTGGTGCTGAGTCTGCCTCTTGAGTGTGTCGCTTGTGGATGTGTAGAGTTGTAATCTGGTATGGTCTGAAGCTGTTCACCGGGTGTACTGGCTCTAGGGCAGTGATGGTGAACCTTTTGAGCTCGGCATGTCAGCATTTTGAAAAACCCTAACTTAACTCTGGTGCCATGTCACATATAGAAACTTTTTGATATTTGCAACCATAGTAAAACACTTGTATTTTTGATATTTTATATATTTAAATGCCATTTGACAAAGAAAAACCAACCAAAAAAATGAGTTCGCATGTCACCTCTGACACGCGTGTCATAGGTTCGCCATCATTGCTCTAGGGCCTCCAGGGAGGTGCCCAAGCAAGACCCAGCTGTGAAGCAAGGCAGGCTGGCACTAGTGCCAGGTCTTGGACCTTTTATTATAGGTTGGGGGCATGCTGTCACCAGCTGCAGCTTGTTTGATTTTAGGAAAGTCTGAAGCCTGAGCCAGGACAGGCCATTCATATGGAAAAGCTGCTGCAAAGTTTGGGTGGGGCTGCAAATTGGATGGGGCGGGGTCTCAGGGAATCACTAGGCAAACAGGGCATCACTGATGGAAACTCAGATATGGCTGCCAGTCAGCCCTACACTAGGGGAGGTCCCAGCACAGGAACAATAACCCTCTGAGGACCCCAGTCTGGGAGAAAGCCACCCCCTGAGTTCCTCCCCTTATGTGTCTGGGTCCTCCAGAGATGCTGCCCAGCACGGGAGCTCAGAGGAAGAGGGACCTTGTAAGTTGATGCAGGGCCCTTTAAAAGGAACACCTGTCTCCAGCAGCCTGCATGTCACTCAGCCCCAATCCCCCTGGTTTTTACAGCCCATCGTTACAGGGACTTCTCTTCCCAGCTCTGAGGGTCTGGTGTGGGGCTGGGGCCCTTGCTCCTCACGGGAGGCCTCCACAGAGAGTATCTCCCTCCCGATTAGCAAAAACCACACACATGGATGTGCTACCAGTCTCTAGGTGCTTCTCTCTTCTCTAGTTGTAGGACCTTCCATTAAGCCAGCTTCCGGGCAGTTTTAAATGATGGTGGTTTTGTATTTTAGTTGTAATTTTGATGTGGTTGTGGGAGGCGGCGAGTACAGGGGTTTACCTATGCTGCCATCTTGGTTCTCTCTCCCCTCCAATATTTTAATGCATCATTCCCATCAGCATATAAACACGCTCTTTAATAAAAAAGCCTCATACTTCTCTCCTCTTCCTTTTCCAATAAAATGACAGTTCCTATTCTCTAAACTCACCTCTACCAAAACTGTTCTTGTCCAGGTTCCCATTCAAAACCCCTGGGATCATCCTTGATTCATTTTCTCATCCTCTCCCCAATTTCAATCTTTTAGCAGATCCAGTGGCCTCTATAGTCCATGCCACCGTTACCCGACGTCCCCCCAGCTGAGTGCCACAGGTAAGTCAAACTGGGCCATTACTCTGCTTAAAACCTCCAGATGTTTGCATAGTCTCTCCCTCCCTCCTTTTTATTGAAATGTAACCTTACCAGAGACCTGCTGTGACACCCCATAGAAGATAACAGCCCTTCATACCCTATTTCACTCTGTCTCCTTTATCAGGTTTCATATTTTAGTCACAGCACTAATCCCCATCTGACTCACTGAGTTTATTTTATAATTAGGGGAGGGGGAGAGACAAGGGACAATCTCATTTTCCTCACTGCTATTACCATGGTTCTGTTTGTTGGGGGGGAAATCCCTTTGCCAATATGTAGTTTTTTACCTGTTTACTGAGGTTGGCCTTGGATCTTTCTGGAATTCAGGCTTATGACAGCCTCCTAAAGACTAACTTCCCACCTTCTATGGCTATGTTTTCTATGGAAAGCTTAGGATATAAGTACCTTCTGTCTTTTGTGCACCAGTGGGAGACACTTAGTTTTGGTCTGCAATATATAGCATGTACTCTTCTTTCTAAAATTCAGGAGGCTTAAAAATAAGAAAAGATGGACTTGTGTTAATTACCTGTTTTACCAATGAGGCCGTTAGTATTTGAACTCAGGTACCATAGAGCCTCTGGCTGTAACCCATTATACCATAAACCAGAGAGGTTTAAATGACAAAAAGAGAACATTTTAACATTACCAGACCCCATGCTTGATGTAGATATGTTTAAGAAAAAAGTAAACTGACAGAAACAACACCGTATTCCTTTTATACAGCTGAACTGGGCACATAGTGAAATGCGCTATAAAAATTCCACGTCATTATCTCCAAAGGAAATCCTTTGTTTACATGGTTTTACATATTAATTACTCTGGAAAGTTTCTGAACTCTGTTTAGTAGCAGATCTCCTTTCTTGATAGTTTCTTGGTACTGCCAGTTCTTGCTATCAGGTCTATAAATAAAGTCAAGAAAAAAAATGAATTATTTACTAGTCATATTACTCTGTAACAATAGTTGACCTACTTTTAAAAGAAGGCACTTAAGAATGTCCCTAAGTGAAATAAACCAATCAGAGAAAGACAAATGCCATATGATTTCACTCATGTGTGGAATGTAATGAACAAACTGAACTAACAAGGAAAACAGAGACAGACTCATAGATAGAGCAGGTGGAGGGATTGAGAAAAAACCCAAAACTCATGGACACAGACAACAGCGTGGGGATTGCGGGGGTGGGAGGTGGAAGCGGGCATAGGGGGATAAATGGTGAAGGAAAAAAATGAAATATAATAATGTCCCTTATTATGGGGAGTATTACACAAACGAAATGTACCTGTTGGTTTCCACTATTTCATTCACTTTATCTATTTTGCAGTGTAGTCTCCCAGCAGCAATAAATCTGGAGAGTTCCCTATTGAGAGAAAAAAAGCCTTTAGCATCTGCCTTATGAGGAATCTTAGGAAACTATAAAGTGCACTAAATACACGATTCAATTGTCTTACAAGGTAACAGAGTTCCCTCCATCCTTAGCTACTGAATGTGTAGAGCAGCGGTTCTCAAACCGTGGGTCGCAACCCCTTTGGCAGTCGAATGACCCTTTCACAGGGGTCGCCTAAGACCATCCTGCATATCAGATATTTACATTACGATTCATAACAGTAGCAATATTACAGTTATGAAGTAGCAACGAAAATAATTTTATGTTTGGGGGTCACCACAACATGAAGAACTGTATTTAAAGGGCCAGAAGGTTGAGAACCACTGGTCTAGAGGCTGAGATCTCTGGTGTATTACAGGATTATCCCCAAAGAGTAAGTCACCTACCAGCATAAACATGACCCCAGAGGTTCATACTCAGATGGAGTGTAGGTGGCAAAGAATGAAACCATTCACAGCAAGTTTTTAGAGCTACAGAGGTGCTCAGAGATAGACACTGGTTTAGAGCTACAGAGGTGCTCAGAGATAGACACTGGGAGGGGTGGGGGGGGCGGGGGGAGCAGAAGGAAAAATAACAGGATACAGGATTTATTGGGAGCTTGAGGGCACTTATTAAACATTAAACTACCCAGTTTCCTTCAACTTAACTGTTAAGGAGCAGGTAGTTCTCAGGATTTTCAAAATCCTAGAGAGCATGAAGAAGAAAAAAGAATAATATGCTACAATAAATTAGGATCAGGAATGCAAAGATGATGGGTTTAATGTGTTGTGAATGTGAAAAAGGTATTTGAGACTCTATATCCACTTATGACCCAAACCTCATAATTAAGACAGCTATTTAAACAATATGGTTATGGTTACATGTATACCTCAAAAACCAGCATCAGTAGTGAAACTCTCTAAAGACAGTTTACTATCTACCTATTACTATATGACAGAGGAAAAAATGTAAATGCTAAGTAATGTATAAAAGCTATATGAAGACAGCTCTATTATGCTGCTAAAGAGAATAAATGAAAAGATGACTCCTTTAAAATAAAAATCTATTTGTGTTAAACTTAGAGATTCATACAGTGAGTCCTCTGAATCAAGAAAAATCAGATTTCAAATAGAAATTAAGTACCAGATTATTCTCCCAGATAGTAAAACAACCTGATCCAAGCACATAAACACCAACAGAATCCAATTTCTAACAAACGTGCCATTGCAAACCAATGGGGAAAGGTTAGATTAGTCAATAAATGGTGTTGAGAGAGCCTAAGAAACCACATAAGAAAAATGGATAAACTTGATTAATTAAAGAGAATTTCTACATAGGAAAATACCATCAAGACCAAGTCAAAAACTAAAAGACAATGTGAATAAAAGATGTTTGCATTATAAAGTAGAAAATACTACAAATCGGGCAAAGGACATACATAAAAAAATCAACTTCACTCATTAAAACTGCAAATTAAACCTACAGTGAAATGCCACTGTATTGGGCAGGACAAAGTCTAAAGCACCATTAAGGAAGGTCAGGGGTAAACACCATGCCTGACACTGAAAAGCAACCATTACAATTAGATGAAGTGTGTAAAGTGTGCTGCTTTGACTTGTGCTTTAAAAGAAATGATCAATATCGTAACTAGTTGCCACTGGTCAGTCACCGGTGAAAGACGCACTATGCCTTGAATTAAGTTATGCTACTAAAGATTTTAAGCTAGAGGTTATCCTATACTAGCAAGAACTGTAGCGTTTATACAGCATGCTTTATTCTACAATTCAACCAAAATATATTTGATTCAACTGCTAGTTTTTGAGTTAACTGAATGGCTTTAGGTAAAATCTAAAAATTAAACAGCTCAGCCCAGCCTGGCAGGCGGGGTTCAGTGGTTGAGCATCAACCTTTGAACCAGGAGGTCACAGTTCTATTCCAGGTCAGGGCACATGCCCAGGTTGCAGGCTGGATCCTCAGTAGGGAGCATGCAGGAGGCAGCCGATCAATGATTCTCTGATGTTTCTATCTCTCTTTCCCTCTCCCTTCTTCTCTGAAGTCAATAGAAGTATTTTTATATGTAAAAACAATTAAAATTAAACAAGATCAGCATTGTTTCTAAACTCATTTATATTTATATTCCAGGAAAACAGTTGCAACTCTTATTCTGGGACTGAAGTACACAGACAGAATTACACAAGTTCAATCATCGCCAGCTTTCGTAGTCCTACCCAAAGCTATAGAACAGGAAAGAAAACCTCTCAAGAAAAATCTTGACGTTCTGATTTAGGAACAAGATACCAGGCAGCCAGATACAGACAACTACACTGGATTTGACTTACAAGCAAACTCTGACTCAAGAATGCCCTCTGCTGAGCTTAGATCTACTGTTCGGCTCTAGAGCCCGACTGCTGACAATTCCGCTGCTCCTGTCCATCCCATTGTCACCAGACCAGCTTAGGCAGCGGGAGATGAAGACCCCAAAGAGATCCTTCTAGGCTTAGCTCAGTGGACTCCTGTACATCTATCACACACTCCATCAAGTACAACTAGGCCACTCGTTTCTCAAACACATCCCTAATATACTTGTGCTATTCCACCACTTCCTATTAAAACCCTAAATATGCAGTGACATCCGGTCTAAATGCCCACAAGAAGCCATCTGTGGATGTGTCCATTTCTCAGGCACCTGGACCAAACACCAACCCCAGTTACGCTCATTCTAAACTCTGTGTGCCAAGAGTAATCTGGGCACAACAAAGTTTCACTCCTAATGCCCTAACTTGGCACTGAAGTCCCATTCCCTGCTTTAAATCCTATCAACAAGCCCTAGCCAATTTGGCTCAGTGGATAGAGCATCATCGACCCTCGAACCGAAGGATCCTAGGTTCGATTCCCTGTCAAGGGCATGTACCTTGGTTGCAGGCTCGATCCCTGGCCCTGGTCAGGGTGCATGCAGGAGGCAACCAATTGATGTCTCTCTCACATCTATGTTTATCTCTCTGTCTCTCCCCATCCCTATCACTCTCTAAAAATCAATGAAAAAGTATCATCGGGTGAGGATTAATAAAAAATATAAAATAAAAAGGATTTCACCTAGCCTGGCCAGTATGACTTAGTGGTTCAACGTTGACTCTCAACCCATATACCAAGAGTTGGATTCCCAGTTAGGGCACATGCCTAGGTTGCTGGCTCGATCCCCAGTAGGGGGTTGTGCAGGAGGCAGCTGATAGATGTTTCTCTCTTTCTCCATTTTCCTTCCTCTCTCTAAAAATCAATAAAAACATTAAAAAATAAAGGATTTCACCTAAAATAAATTTTTATGGTGGGAAAAAAGAACCCATGAAAACCCAGACTTGAAGCAGGTAAAACATGGCTTTTCTAGGGAACAACAATTAGAGTTGAGTGGTACAACCTTTGTCTCTAGAGCTGGTCTTGGAAAAGGAAAAAAACCAAACAATTCAAATACCACCTACCTCGAAATGTGCCACGTGCTTTGAATAAACATGTCATTTAAATGACTTAAAGAATACTGCAGTGGGTGTATCTAAATGGCACTGTCCTGCTTCAGATGTCACACTGAATTTGAGCTTCACTTTGACCACAATTAGTGACGGCTTTATCACCACCACACCATAGTTAACTGAGGAGGGACAGAACCTGCCCAAGGCCACACCGCTCTTTAGTGGCCGACTTAGAAGGAGAAGGCAGGCCAACCCCATCTTCCATGCATTTGCTCACTCCTTCCACTGATTCATGAAAACCATTAATAATGGCCATCCCCCATGCTAGTAATTAACTCTCATGGTTACCAGGCTAATCTCACAGACTAGTTAATTCAGAAATGAAACAACAAAACCAACCTAGGGATACCAGCCTTCTTCCTTGGTAAGGATACTTTTTAAAAAACAGAAACATTACTACTAATGCCTTTTTTCTTTAAAGGAAGGGAGTGTGGGTGACATGGTAAGATCGTACATTTCACTGAATGCACATATTACCTCAAAACAAGCCCATAAGCAAATGCTGATATACATACTGAAGTTTGGGGATAAAATGAACAGGAGTCTGAAACTTACTATGAAGTAGTTAAAAAGTTAGATGGATGAACAGGTAGGTGATAAAGCAAATATAACAAAATATTAGACAACCAAGGATATATGGGAATTTACTATAATTCTTCAGAAACTTCTGCATGCTTGAAACTTTTTTGAAATATCAGGAAAAACACCACTAAAAAGAAAATGGTCTTATTTAAGTGAAATGCAGCTGCACTTAACTATATAAACACCATGTTTTTTCATTGTGGGCCACTGAAAATTACATCGTGAACATTAAAAGACAGCACATTCTGAATGTCTACTTCTCAACTACACTCCCACTATCCTCGTCCAAGCCACCGTAACATCTCCACGAGGTATTCTCTTGGTCTGTGTGAGACACAGCACGGAATCACATCACTCCCATGCTTAAAATTCTCCAATGGCTCCCCACAGCACGGAGACTCAAACCCAAGCGCCATACCATGGCCTACGGGCCCTACACAAACTCTCCAACAGCCACCCCTTTCCTCACCACCATGCTGAAGCCACACACACCTTTCTATTCCATTTTATTATCTCTGTAGATTCATTTCTATCTTAAATGACCCATATATTTATTTGCTTATGTGCCACTTCTCCTCTACAACTACAATAAAAGCCCATGGGATCCAAAACAATGCGAACCATATTGTAATGGCGTAGCAAGTATTTGAGGAATCATTAAAGGGCTACAGGCACCATATTTAACAGCCAATTTTACCAGAATTGCAGCAGCAGCCTAAAAACTGGAAGGCACTGAAATACAACCTAACGTGAACTACAGGATAGTGATCTAGCGTCATTCCTGCCGTGGCAGGGTGGTCCAGAAAGAAGGAGCCGAAGACTACTTTGGTTGGTAACAGCTGGTCTAACACCTTTTGCAAAATCACTTACCCTCTCTACAACTCTTAATAGAAGGGGCACATCATGAAGGCAGAGATGACAAATATAACTGTTTTGATAATAATCTTAAGAAAAATTCTTAGATTTTTTCTTAATAGAGGGAAGCATTGTAAACAGGAAGAAAATGTACAAATTCACACATCAAAAGGTAACTTTAAAAACTGAGCATGATGTATGTAAACTTACTGATCAATGAATTCCACGCCAACACCAAAGGCTTCTGCCATGTAGCCGAGGGTTAATGACCTATATGATTCCAGCAGCTGGCTGTAGGCATGAATTCTCATTTCTCTCACATAGTACCGATAATGAGGAGCAAAAAGCCAGTCCTTTTTCATTTCTTGTTCCACAACAGCTGTAATGAATAAGATGACAAATTTTAACTATCTCTTTCAGATAAATAGATAACTAGAGGACACATTTACAATGTAAGAATTAATAGCCTTGATCTATAAAGAGCTATTATAAGTAAATAAAAAAAAGATTAATTGAACAGTAAATGGTACACAGGACATTTATGAGCAATTCACGTAAGTACAGATTATTTTACTGAGTAACTACTACCGATCACTGCTCTAAATAGTGAAGATATGACAGTAAACCAAAAGACAAGATCCCTGCTGCCACAGGAACTACATTTTCAAACCGCAGAGAGGGGTGAAAAAATAAGAACTCTCAGAGACTACCAAGTGCTGTTAAGAAAAAATGTTATGACGGGTGTGACTAGGAGGCCTCCCCTGGACTGGGGTGGACAGGGAAGAGCTTTCTGAGGAGCTGGCCAAGCCGAGAGCAGAAGACAGAGCAGTGCGATGACAGGAAGGTCCCAAGGCAGGAGGAGCCTGGCTAGGCTCCGGTATCAAGTGTACCCAGGAGGACAGATTCAGAAGGTAGCAGGGAGACAGCGACAGGGCTATGGAACGTAAGAAAAAATCAAGAATATACAGTACTTGTGTTTCTGGCTTGAACAAGATCAAACTCTCTGGAGAAGAAACAGACTTTGTTTTATTTTTGGAGGTGCTTTTTGGGGGGAGGTCAGGAGTGGGATGGGGGTTTTGGCAGTGTTCAAGTGGACGCACCTATTAGACAGTGAGTGAAGATATCAAGGAAACAGTTATGCACGGGTCTGGTGCTCGATGGAAAGTTGGAGGCTGGAGGCAGGAACTCGGGAATCACTACCATCCAGGTGTATGATGACAGAATGAAGAGAGAGAAAAGGGCAGTGACCAAGTCTAGGACAGTCAGTGCTAGAGGTCTCACAAAGGATGAGGCCATAAAGTTGTGGCAAGAAGAAAAAATGGTCAAGATCAAAGCAGAGAGGGAACACAATTTATCAACATGGAGATCGATGGCCCTAAACATGAGATGATGTTCATTCTCACTAATAAAAGAAATACATAACCCTGGCCGATGTTGATCAGTGGTTATGAGCATCGTGGGTTCAATTCCTGGCCAAGGGCATGTACCTGGGTTGCAGGTTCCATTCCTGGCCCCAGTCAGGGAATGTGTGGAAGGCAAGTAGTCTGTGTATCTCTCTCACAATCTCTCTCTCTCTCTCTCTCTCTCTCTCTCTCTCTCTCTCTCCTCCATTCCTCTCTCCCTCCCTAACACTCTACCATGATCAAGATGAAATGTATTTACCCTTTGCAAAATTCATTTTCTTGAATTTTTTCCTAAGGAAATAACAAGTGAATATGGAAAAGATGCATTGTAAACAAGTGTTCAAAACAAGGTTGCTTATAACACGGAAAAATTAGACATAACTTTTTATCAGTAAGGGATAAAGTATGGCACATCTAATACAATCAAGTATTAGGTCTTTAAAACAAATGAAAGCTACAAGGCGCACCACCTGTACTATCTGCCACTACACACACACTCAGAGCCTGATAAATGACAGCCACTTAAAAACACTTACTGACTCAATGACCACCTATTTGTAGAGTGACATGGAAAGATAAACACATTATATTGTGGAGAGACAAAAAAACTACTTAGAAAAACAGCATATAAAATGCACCCACATGTTTAAAGGTGTTCCCAGTATCTCTAAATGCCACTGCCCCTGACGGAAACACCTGAAACCTGCTGACAGCAGCCGACTCTAGGGAAAGGACCCTGGCAGTCACAGGTTAGAGAAGGCCTTCTTGTATACATGTGTGCATAGACCTTGTTTTGTTTTTTTAAAGTACACATAAATGAATAAAAGGTTTGGAAGGATATGTAACAAAATCTTAAATTGGTTATCTCTGGGAGAATGTTATGTGTAAATGTGTATATGGATTTGGGAATAGGATGGGATACAATACCTCTCACTTTCTCAGTTTTGTTTGTTTTTAAATATATTTTTATTGATTCCAGAGAGGAAGGGAGAGGGAGAGGGAGAGAGAGATAGAAACATCGATGAGAGAGAATCATCAATGAGAGAATAATCGATTGGCTGCCTCCTGCACGCCCCCTACCAGGGATCAAGCCTGCAACCTGGGCATGTGCCCTGACCAGGAATGGAACCATGACCTCCTAGTTCATAGGTCAATGCTCAACCACTGAGCATACCGAGCGGGCAGTTTATTTTTAATTTCTAAAAACAATCAGGATGCTATTTCTTTTTTCACATGAGATATTTTAAAGCACAGTCTATGAATATCTGGAGAAGCAAACAGTCTTACAAAGCCAGAGAAACCCTAGTGTCTCACTATACGAAAACAGAATAAATAATACAATAGATGACTCTGTCATGGAAAGAAAATAACTATGCTGTCTTCTTCATTTAACATATCTGGGAGATGTATAAAATTGGTAAAGATAAAAAGTTTCATGGGAAACTGTTGAAATAAAAGGTTGCTAATAGCGATGGGTAGAGTGGGAGGAGAAATTCACAGATTTCCAAAAGCCATCAATTTCATTACCCTAGAATAGCAATCCCCCCCCCTTTCTTTTAAATTATTATTATTGTTATTACTATTACTCGGGGGGAGAGGGAGAGAGAGAAACATTGATTTGTTGTTCCACTTATCCATGCATTCATTGGTTGTCTCTTATATGTGCCCTGACCAGGGACTGATCCCACAACCTTGGTGTATCGTGACAACACTATAACCAACTGAGCTAGCCAGCCAGGGCTCCCTTAAATTATTGATTTAATTAATACAATAGACATTTACACAGAGCACTCAATAACATACCTGGCTATGCTGGTGCTGAGGTCACTACAAATATTTTTAAAAAACCCATAAAAGTCTGCTCCCAATAACTCTAGTTAGCAGAAGAAACAAACTCTAAGAAAAATATCACAAAACAATATGTTAAGTTTTAAAAATGAGTTATATGCCAAACAAGCACATGAAAAAATGCTCAAAATCATGTCATCAGAAAAATGCAAATCAAAATATCACAAGGTATCACTTCACACCTACTAAGATGCCTATAATTAAAAGCTACAGCCCTAGCTGTTTTGTCTCAGTGAATGGAGCATGGGCCTGTGGACTGAAGGGTCCTGGGTTCGATTCCAGTCAACGGCACATGCCTGGACTGTGGGCCTGATCCCCAGTAGGGGGCGTGTAGAAGGCAGACAATCAATGATTCTCTCTCATCATTGATGTTTCTCTCTCTCTCTCTCTCTCTCCCCTCTCCCTTCCTCTCTGAGATCAATAAAAATATATATTTTTTAAAAAGCTACAATAATAAGTGTTAGATGTGGGGAAATATGGATTCTCACGCATTGATGGTGGGAACGTAAAATGGTGTGGTTGTTTTGGAAAAGTTTGGCAATTGCTCAAAACATTAATCAAAGAGTTAACACATAACTCAGTAATTCCACTACCAGGTACATTCCCAGGAGAAATGAAAACACATTCACACTAAAACTTGTACAAAAATGTTCATTATAGCATATTTCTAATAGTCAAAAACTGGAGATAATCCAAATGTCCATCAACTAATGAATAAACAAATTGCAGTACATCGATTCAATGGAATATCATTCAGCCATGAAACTAAGTGAAGCACTGATATGACACATGCTAAAACATGGATGGCCCATGAAAGCATTGTGCTATGTGAACGAAGTCAGGCACAAAAGGCCATGAAATGTCCAGAACAAGCAAATCCAGAGATAAAGTTTACTGGTTGTCAGGGGCCAAGGGGAAGAATGGGAAGTCACTGCTAATGCATACAGGTTTCCTTTTGGGGTGATAGAGATGTTCTCGAATTGACAGTAATTGCTGCATAACCTTGTCCACATACTAAAACCACTGAGTTATACTTTAAAATGGTGAATTTTATGGTATGTAATTTATATTTCAATAAGAGGAAGGGGCATAAAGTAAGGACAGCAGGACTGCAGAGAAGGTATTTGCTCTGGCTGAGCAGAGTAATGACCAGGAGATCCACAAGCATGCGAAAGGGAGAAAAGCAATTCTGCAATACAACCTTGTGGGCAAACGCATCTGCATACGCACAAGAAGGTAAGGCCAAGCAAGTACTTCAGCATGCCTGAAGGGCCCTGTTCCCATCACATGAGGTAGAGTCTGAAATCTCATAAAGTTGCCTAACACTTACGCATCGATAAAGCACTCCATAAACACTGGACCAAAACCCACTCTGAAATGGAATGATCATCATTTAGAGCGCCTCCCACCCCAACTTTGTGAATGCCATCTAACCATTTAACCAAATATTTTCTGAAATTTGCAGCATTAACAAGAGAAGTATTATCAATGCCAAGTTCTTTAAATTTTAGGGTCTCCTGGGCAAAAGATTAGCCACACGGATCGAAGACCTACAGCTATTTTCTCATATATGTGGAAAGTCACCTAGGTTCTCTGACAACAGGATCAGGATTAAGATGAAGACAGATAATCAAGATGAGCAACTCTATCCTTACCTAAGGACTGGAAGAAAACTGAGTAGCGGCATTCATAGAGTGAAAACAGATATTGCCGAACGGCTGGAAGGCTATGCAGCACTTCAAGAATCTCTGCTCCTTTAATAACCTAGGAATTAAAAAAAAAAAAAAAAGTATGCCTTAATGATTTTTTTGTATTTAAGTCAGAAAAGCATCTTTAAATGTGAATGTTAAAGATTCAGGCATTACCTTTTCCCTGAGGTCTGGTCTTTCTAAGGCAATCATGCTGACATACACAGTGTAAGTCACAAAGGTTTTATAATCCATGAGCTCATAGGACGTAAATGTAGAAACAGTGTCAAGGAAGAGTTCAGCTGCCTGTTTGAAATCACGAATAGCCACACAATAAAGACCTTGATATACTTTTAGGCGGTTTCTCCTGTCCCAGTCTCCTCCTTCCTCTATTAAGCTATAAAATAAAAATCAGTAAGGTCAAATCTAGAAATAGATAATGCCACTTTTTACAAGTTTTATGTTATTTTCAAAGAGAAAACAACCTTTAACAACTCAAAAAAAAAGGACATTTAAGAAAAATATTTTACTAAATATATAAATTATTTGACCAAATTTAGTAATTGTAGTAAAAAGAAAACAGGCAAATTTCTTACATTAATCTCTTGCTATAACATCATAATTTAGAGAGAATATAACCCCACTGCTAACAAGTACCTTTTGGCCTTTTCTGTGTTTCGAGTGATAAGATCATTGTCCATATAAAACAAGCCAATCCTAAGGAGATAGAACACAATATCCAGTCGGTGACCTAGTGCCACAGTTTTGTCATATGTCTTGCGAAAAGCTGTCAGAGCACCCTCCTGTCAAGAAAATCAAGGCAACAGGTGAGAAAAGATTAGAAGTTTCAAAAGCTATCCGCTATCTGGGATTTTCTTAACAATGGATGGGGGTGGGGTGTTGGGGGGTATAAGTAGGAGTAGAGATGAAACAAGATGGCCACGAATTGGTAATTGTTGAAGCTGGGTGATAATCGCGCAGGGGTGCATTAAACTATTCTCTCTACTTGCATCAAGTACGAAAAAATACACCAGATATGGCCAAGGACATCTAGAAGACAATATGCATTGTGTAATAAAATATTTCCATTGCTTTAAAATATGAACCTGGACAAAATCATGTGTTCATAGTTGGTACTTTTATTATATATCTGACTTTGTTTTATGTAGTTATTAGTTATACCTCATAAATTCATAAAAAGGACTGGCAGAAAAGTAATGGGTACATCCAGCACTTAGATTTTGGTTTCTAAAGACTATCCCTCACTAAAAGAAATCAGGGATCCTAGGAAAAATAGATGATTCCCCATTTGGAAAGAAAAAATAACAGGTGAGCCTGTGGCATCTTGCTGTATGACTAATGAGATCATGTCAAAAGGACAAAGAAGCCTTCTTGAAGGAACTCCCACGAACAAATCTGAAACAAATTGAGCACCATAAAGAATAATAACTATAATCAGTGGTAACACAGTCAATAACAAAAATCCAGTAAGTCCATGATTTAGTAATTGTAAATAAAAAACAAACAAAACAAAACAACAGAGTAAACAGGAGGGGCCTTGGCAGGGTAGCTCAGTTGGTTTGAGCATCCAACCGATACGCCAAGGCTGTGGGTTCGATCCCCAGCCAGGGCACATACATGAATCAACCAATGAATGCATAAATAAGTAGAACAACAAAAATCCATGTTTCTTTCTTTCTCTCCCTTTCTCTCAAAAAAAAAAAAAAAAAAAAAAAAAAAAAAAAACGAACAGAAAGCTGTTCTTTTTAGAATGCTACTTGAAAAGCATACAATATTAGAACATCACAAATTTACAACCTGCCTGATATTGATTCAAGCATGTTCTCATTGAAATTCCCCAAGACCTGACTCAAAAGCATGAAGTTTCTCATTCAGACCCTGGACGACACATGGGGCAATGTCCCAGCCCTCGCTCACTGAGACGCAGTGCGCTCTCTCGGGCTGGGCTGGTGTCTGCAGGGCCTGAAGCTCGCTGCGTGTCAAAATGGCCAAGCCATGGGACAAGGCCATCCAGTAGCCCACCCTGGAAGTGACCCAGATGCACAACCACAACAGGAGCACCTGGTGCATGACTTGACCATGTTTTTGGAGGAGCATCTGGCAGGGAAGAAGTCTTTCGGGAACAGGCTGAAGTGATGCAAATGAAAACTCTGAGGACATTGGGCACTCTCCAGATGCTAGAGAACTGTCCAAAACAAGTATCACCGGGGAGCTGCATCCCGATGACAGATCAAAGATAACCAAGCTTTCAGAAACTCTTATTGCTACGGCTGACTCTAATCCTAGAGGGCGACCAACTGGGTGATCCCATCCATCTCTGCCCTGGCCCTGGCCCTGATGAACTGCCTCTAACCAACAGACAACTAAACACATCCCCAGAAGCCACTGAAGGAAAAGACTGCTTTGAATCAGGAAGAAAGAAGCCAGTGTTAACTACTTCGATCGACAGAAACCTTCACCTGAAAAGTTTAATACCTGTTTCCCTTTACTCCTACATTAGAAACAACCCAAACCAAAAAGAACTATTCTGTTCTCTCTACTCTTGAACTTCTGAAGTGTGCCTTTTTATTCATCAACTTTATTTCAATGTTCCATGACTACCATAGGCATGATCTTTAAAAAATATACCTGGCTTTACAAACAAACCAACAAAAATATTCACATGTAATAATGAATTATCTTCTTTAAAACCAAACCACAGACACAACCTAGAAAACCACACAACCCACTAGCTCTTTTTCAAATGTTTTGCATTTTCCAAATTTTTCCCATGAACAAATCTTAACTTTATAATCAGAAGAGGAAAACTTGTTTTAAATTTATTTTAACATTTAAGCACTTTGTGCCAGGTACTAATCTAAGCTCTTTATCTTTAATCCGAATAAGCAGAAACTATCATTATCCCTTTTTAACAAATGAGGAAACTGAGGGTCCAGTAAATCATAACTGCTGAAAAAGAAACAGAACCCCAAGAGCCCACAATTTGTATATTTTTTATATTAACACCATGTCATGTCATCTAAATACTTCAGGGTGCAGTGCTTACAAGTAAGGGCAAACCCCATCCTCTTAACCAGCGGTCACCAACCTTTCGGACCTCATGGACCACTAGTGGTCCGCGGACCACTGGTTGGCGACCGCTGCTCTTAGCCACCATTACACAACTACTAAATTTTTTAAAAATTTAAAGATCCAATACAGCTGGGTATCCCTCTCACTCACTGACAGTGGAGTATAAATTAGGAGGTCTGCTTTGTGGAAAAAATGGCCACACGTATTAAGATAAAAACTGTTCCTTGTCCCAGCAATTTCATTGCACAGAATATACCCTACAGAAACAATAGCAGACATACACAAGCGTGTTTTTACAGCAGCAGCTTGCAACAGCAGAATCAGCTGAAAAATAGCAGAATCAGCTGAAAACAACATCCATGCCCATCAATAGCTGAACAGCTAAGCAAACTGTGGCAGAGCCCCGCAATGGACTGCTAGCTAGCAGTTAGCCAGAATGAGCAAGATTTATGTCCATGAACATGGGAAATCACTCAGAAATAATGCTGATTGAAAAAAAATAAAAAGCAAGCAGGACAATAAAAATACACCACTTATTTTCTTTAAGATTTAAACACAATAGTACCTAATATCTATCTATCTATCTATCTCCCTCCCCCTCTCTCTCTCTCTCTCTCTCTCTCTCTATATATATATATATATATATATACACATGCCTGTAAATGAACAATAAAAAGAACTAAAAAGGTTATATTTGAGGAGGTACCGAACAAAGAAGAACGAACTAGAGTTTTAACATTAACTGTTTTAGTTTCTTATAAGGAAACTATCCTTATTTAAATAATTATTTTTAAAATGTCTTTCCGGAACCAATACTTCCCAACCAAGATACGTAAGAAAAGTGAACTACTGAGAATGATCCCAAATTTTGTAAAAGCAGTGATGGAGCTGGAGAGCATTATGCTAAGTGAAATAAGCCAGGCAGAGAAAGATAAATATCACATGATTTCACTCATTTGTGGACTATAATGAACAACATAAACCAATGAACAAAAACAGATTTAGAGACAGAGAAGCATCGATTAGATGCTCAAACCTCAGAGGGAAGGTAGGGGAGGGTGGAGATCAACCAAAGGACTTGTATGCATGCATATGAGCCTAACCAATGGACACAGTCACCAGGGGGGTGAGGGCATGAGTGGGGGTTGGGGGGAGGGGGGACAATGGGAGGGATAAAGACACATTTGTAATACCTTAATCAATAAAAAGTTTTTTTAAAAAAAGCAGTGAAACAAACAAAAATCTCTGCTGTTCCCTTGTTTCTCTGGGTATGGAGAGAGCCGGGGCAGCGCACACACCTGCTGCGGTTTGTGGGCAGGTGATGGGGTGCGGCAAGAAGACTACTATCTTTCTTTCCTCGTCTTTGTCCTGGTTCACTCGTGCAGGGGAGCATGTATGTGGTTACCTTCCTAACTTTTTAAAGAGGAAGTCGACTTCAAAACAAGGCACTACAGCGAGGGGAAGCACCTCCACTCACCTTGTCACCGATGCGGCACAGGTACTCGGCCTTGGTCATCATGGCATCGCGGATCTCACTCTCCCCGAGGTTCTTCTCTGCATCTTCCAGCTCCTCGTCCAAGCGCTTCAGCTCTTCTTCGTTCGCCTTCTTCATCTTACTGAGCAGGTCCACGTCCACCTGCCAGTCCAGGGATTTGCACAAGGCTTCGTAGTAAGGAGCCATGTCTGAGAGCCAGAAAGAGGGACGTGACATGAGTGGGACACCCCTCAGTCCCCCACCCGCGACCAGGAAGGGAGCGGGCGGCGCTGCAAAGGGCTGGGCAACGCGGAGG
>NW_005366456.1:390383-399801 GCF_000412655.1 Myotis brandtii | reverse complement strand
GGCCACCTCCAGGATCGCCCCGCCGCCCGCGCCGTGCGCGCTGCACTGAGCTCTCCACCTGCGATTCCCGAGGACTTGGGGCCCAAGCCCGAAGTTCCATTGCATGAACCTCTTCCTCCCTCCCTTTTTAGCTATTTTACTTTTCATTCCGTTTGTAATTGATAGGAGCCGACAATCTTTTGAAGGTTTGAAAAATATAACAATAACAACAAAAATTAAAATAACTACCACAATTTGTGGAGTCCTTTCTGACTCTTTGGCCTTTTCCTTTTATGTGCATCATCTCATTTTAATCCTCTCAATACTAGGAGGTAGTGCTATCAGCCCATTTTGTAGATATGAAAGCGGAGGCACCAAGAGGTTAGGGAACATAATCAACCAAGCTTAGGTAGCAGCTGTGCAGAAATGTCTGCATAAAAAACCTGTCTGTAGCTGGAAAACCCATGTTCTTCCTGCTGTTCTAAGAAAACGGCACCCAGAATCCCAGTCTTAATACACCATGTTGTTTATGCATAATTTAAATCACTGCATGCCTGCATGTTCAGCCTCTTTCTACTCATCAGCTACATCAGCTTCAGAATTGGTCGTTATGTGAAATCCCATCTAGTGGATTTACATAATTTACTCTTACTCTTCCCCCTTTAGAGGTGCCTGTAGGTTGCTAGGGTTGTAGTTTTCCTAATCTAAACACTGAGATAAACACCGCTGGATGTATAGGTCATTTTATAGTTTGCTTTTTTTTTCCTTAGCAGATTAATAGACCAAAGGAAGAAACATTTTTGTGATTTTTGAATATTTGATGTCAAATGGTTTTCCAAAAGTTTGAACCAGTTTTCACAGCCAATGAGCATATTTGGGACTGCCACATTCTCACCAACAGCAGACATTACCACGTTTTTAATATCGTAGTTGTTTTGGTAAAAACAAAATAAGCATTTTGAAGACAACCCGAATAGTAGAGAAAATATAAAGAACACACACAAAAAATGACTAGCACTCCACTAACAACAATGTTAAACTATTGGTGAAAAATGTTCTAAACATCTTTCATTCAATCAACAAACATAATTGCATGATTGCACAGTAGTACCAGGCACTGTTCTAGGCACGAGGGACACCGCAGTGAAGAACATAAAGACTCTGCCCTTGTGACACTTACGTTCTAGCCCAGGGGTGGGCAAACTTTTTGACTCGAGGGCCACAATGGGTTCTTAAACTGGACCGGAGGGCCGGAACAAAAGCATGGATGGAGTGTTTGTGTGAACTAATATAAATTCAAAGTAAACATCATTACATGAAAGGGTACGGTCTTTTTTTTTTTTTAGTTTTATTCATTTCAAACGGGCCGGATCCGGCCCGCGGGCCGTAGTTTGCCCACAGCTGTTCTAGAGACATTTAGCTTCACTGAAACCCACCTGGATATATTAATAGGCTCACATTATAGTTGCACCTTATAAACTGTGTTGTTCACTCCGCTATATAGTGGAGATATCATTCCATGCCAATATAAATGGAGTGATATCATCATCTCCAATAACCACAGAGGATTCCATTATTTTTATGTACCAACTTTTCCCCTGTCAATCCTTAACTGATATCAATTTGGGTCATTTTCATTTTTTTCACTCTTATTACAAATACCACAGTGTTGATCAGCTAGGAGCATATATTTTCACACTTGTGTAATTAATTCTTAACCCAAATCATTAGAAGTGTAATTGCTGAGTAAGAGGGTCTGAATGCTTTATATTTTGACATATTATATAAGGACTAGAGGCCCAATGCACGAAATTCATGCCAGAGTAGTCCTTCCTTCCCCCAGCTGCCGGCACCAGCTTCCCTCTGGCACCTGGGACCTGGGCTTCTCTCCAGCACGCAGGACCCGGGCTTCCCTTGCAGCCCCGGCTTTGTCCAGAAGGACATCTGGTCTAATTAGCATATTACACTTTTATTATTATAGATTATATATATTATTTTTCCAAAAATGATATAGCAATTTATTAAACAGAGAACCTGTGTCCCTCTTTGCCGATACACTTTTAGCAACCATCAACCGTTCTGAGCTTTGGCGACAGTAGCAGTGTTGCTTCTCCTTACTCTTTCATTATTATTATGAGGTTGAATTTCTTTTCACATTTGTACTAACCACATGGATATTCCTTTTTAACGAAATTCCTTTTTCGCCTTCTCAGTTCCTCTATGGAAGTCTCCTTATTGATTTTAAACACTCTTTATATTTTCTGTTAATATTAATCCTCACTCGAGGATATTTCTTAATTTTTAGAGAGTGGAAGGGAGGAAGAGATGAGGAGAGAGAGAGAGAGGGAGAGAGAGAAACATCCATGTGAGAGAAACACACTGATTGGTTACCTCTGGCAGGAGCTCTGATAGGAGTGGGGATTAACCATGCAAACCAAGTATGTGCCCTTGATGGGAATCAAACCTGTGGCCCTTCGGTCATGGGCCAAAGCTCTAACCACTGAAACACACCAGCCAGGGTACTCTTTCTATCTTAAGATACTAAATGCTTGTCAGTGGTGCAAATCTCCCCCTAGTTATTCCTCTACTTTTTTGTAGCAGTAGCAGTGTTGCTTTTGAAAATTTCACATAATTTGGCCTGCGGGGACCAGGCCAAAACCAGCAGTCCGACATCCCCTGAGGGGTCCCGGATTGGGAGAGGGCGCAGGCCAGGCCGAGAAACCCCACTGGTACACAAATCCATGCTCTGGGCCTCTAGTTGGATACAAGACCACAGACTCAGTATTAGGTTTAAAGGAAAACCTGTGTACCTAGTGACTAATATAGGGAAGGTGGTTTAAATTGTACATGACTGGTACATTCTGGTTTCCAAGTATCCTAGTCTAGATTCATAACCCAACTTAGGTTGCAACTGCCAGAGGATCTACATGACAGGGGATTCTAGCATCTCCCCCAATGCAGATGCGATGCCCTCCCAGGAGGCCTGCTCTCCTCTCAACTCAGAGGAGACCAATTTCCGGTCAGATCTGTCTTTGCTTTGCTTTTAGCACCCCGTTACCACTAATTGCTGAGGAATCAATCGAACCCTGAACTGTTGCAGCGATTTGCTTGATCAAAGCAGCTCTTTGTCCCATAATGACAAGTCCTTATTGAACAGTAAGTCGCCCATTTCATCAACCTCTCAGTGGCCATTAACTTGATTGGACCGGATTCACTAGTTTTACAAAGACCCTCCTTTAAGCTTGAAGTCTGGGGCCTTCTTGATAGCTGCTCAGAGGAAAAATAAGTATGCATCTTCTTTGTAGAATTCTGTTCTCAGGGCCATTAAAAGGCATGTTAGAAACAGGCAATGGTGAGCTAAGGACATGTATGTCTTCTTTATTTTTTATTGAAGTAACGCCATATAAATGTCAGGTGTACCACACTGTAATTCAATACCTGTATCCTCTGCTACATGCTCCCCACAAAAGTTCCGTTTCCTTCCGTTACCATATAATGCATGTCTTCTGTATTTGCTCTGGTCCTAGAGTTTACTTTTAAATCATACTTTCTTTATGTATTATCAGTGTTACAAGTTCTTTTCTTTCTTTTTTAAAATGGAGGCATAATTGACATCGCATTACATTAGTTTCAGGTGTACAACACAATGTTTGATATTTGTATGCAGGGTGAAATGATCCCCACAATAAGTCTAGGTACCATCTGTCACCCTACAAAGTTACAAAATGTGTTTCTCCCTGTGATGAGCACTTTTAGGATTTATTCTCTTGGCAACTTCCAAGTATGTGAGGTGCAGGCCGCGTGGTGACTCTAGTCAGTAACGCTGTTGTACACGCTCTTTTCTCTTCCAGCCTGGTCTTTTTTAGAGATGCTGCCACACAGGCCCTCCTACTTCTTTTCAGCTTTTATCCTCTCCCTTATGTGAGAGCATTTGGCTCTGAAAAGGATGTTCTGTTCTGCAGTGCTGGATTCTTTCATTCTGAGCAGATCCCGGCTCCCTGGACCCGCCCATGGGCTGCCGTGATATCATCCATGCCCACTGCATAAAAAATGTTCCCCTTGCTGTGTAATTAACTTATCTGCTAGACAGTGGCGATGCACACACTTTCAGCTCTTCCCCCTTGATTTCAAGGACTTGCTATCAGAGGCCCTGCACGTGCCTGAGATGGGCTTGTGCAGTGACCTCTGGTCCTGCCAGCATCCTTCCTGTATCAGAGGCCCTGCACGTGCCTGAGATGGGCTTGTGCAGTGACCTCTGGTCCTGCCAGCGTCCTTCCTGGTGGGCATCATGGACCACACCTCAGAGGATGCAGTCTCCACACAGAGCATGTGCTCGGCACACACAGGAGTTCAGTGATGGTAGCATAAGGATCCATCGACAGAGCATGCTCATTTTCCTCACTAGATTACGCCTTTGCAAAGGGGCATTTGGGAGGAAGAAGAGCACTGTGGTTCTCAACCTGTGGGTCGCGACCCCTTTGGTGGTCGAACGAGCCTTTCACAGGGGTCGCCTAAGACCATCCTGCATATCAGATATTTACATTACGATCCATAACAGTAGCAACATTACAGTTACGAAGTAGCAACGAAAATAAGTTTATGGTTGGGTCACAATATGAGGAACTGTATTTAAAGGGCCAGAAGGTTGAGAACCACTGGTCTAAGGCAACCACAGGCCGCTGCACCATTGCGCCAGCAGCCCAGCAGAACACGGGGCGCCCGGATTCCAAATGCGTCTTAAGCTGAACTTGCGAAGCCTACACTGGACACAGTGAGAAAGCTCTGTACCAACCACCAGCAGATTCAGCAAACAGAGGCTGAAGAAAGTGACACGTGGGAAAGACGTACACAGCGAACATTTGGAGCAGGAGCTGCGGTCTAATTGTGGGACGCTGTGTTGGACTTCCTATTGCTCATTATTACTACTTAGTTCTGCTTTTATTTTGACCTTTTCTTGCAGGGCCTGTGGGGGGAGGGGGCAGCGGGGAGGCTCCAGGGTGCAGGGCTTTAGAGGTGGTCACAAGACTCAGGTCCGGTCCTCTGAAAAGCCCGGGGAAGGGAGTGTTCCATGCGATCACCAGCAGAGGGCAGCAGTGCCCACCGCGTCGCAGGGCCCCAGGGCGGAGGACCCCTGGCCCAGGCCTGCCCTGAGATGAGGAATTGTGCGCTCCCTGCAGCCTAGTCAAGGGCAGGGGTGTAGGGACCAAGGCACTGACAGTAAGCACAGCGAATCGGGCATCTTCTAAATGTCACCGGAGAAAAATCATAGGGAAACCTAGTCATTTAAAAGATGAATATGACCTTGGGAACCCTTTCCCTGATTTTAGTTAAAAAATGGTGATTACTTGAAAACATACAAATAATGTATTATTTCCTCCATTTAGTCAACTAGTTTACTGAGGGATTCAGCCCTTATTGTGTATCACATGTTATAGGGAAAAAAAGAAAAAAGAAAAGAAAAGGAAAAGAAAAGAAAAGAAAAATAACCACCCAGGGCCATTAAGACACAAATTTAAACCTCCATTAGAAAAATGCTAGATTAAATGGTGATGGAAGGAGGCTTGACGTGGGTGGTGAACACACAGTACAATATACAGACGATGTCTCAGAGAATTGTACAACTGAAACCTACATAATTTTATTAACCAATGTCACTCCAACGAATTCAATAAAAATATTTTTGCAAATACAACAGAATGCCAAGTCAATGAATTTTTAAGAGTGACTAAGATGATACCAATTAGGCTTTTAAAAAACATTGTTTAAGCAAAAGGCCTGAGAAACCAGTGGTCTTGGTTAACTCAAACTAAGCAGATATTTGAGCCATGGTCATGTCTAAGATGTTGTGATTTCTTTATTTCTGATTTCCTTGGTAAATTAGATCATTTAAACTTACAGGGAAATTTTTATTTTGGTTTATAGTTTAAATTAGCATAATAATAATAATAATGGCACCAAACTTGTATAGTATTTACTATGTGCTGGGTCCTTCTTTATGAACTCATCAAATATTAAGTCATGAACCTCTACCACAGCAAATGAGAGAGATACAATTATTGCTCTATATTACAGAAGTTCAGAGAGGTTAAGTAATTTGACCAAGGCCACACAGCTAGTATATGACAAAGTAGGATTTGAACTCAAGAAGTCTGGATCCAAAATCCATGCTCCTAGCTTATTGTCAAACATTAACCATAGCACACTCCTCCACAAGTAACGAGCAATGAACTTCCGCCCAGAATTAATTCCCTCTCCCTCACCGGAAACCTTACCTGTGATCACTCTGGATTGATTGATTAGCCCAGTCTTTCCCACCTCCTTCCCTTCCCATGAACTGCCATGCCCCGATAGGAACCTTGACATTTAAGAGAAGATAAAATTCCTTTGTTGTTTGATTTCGGTTTTTTCTTAAAGAACATTGCACCTAATTCTGACCTCCTTCTTGTACTCTGTGTTGATATTTTAAATAACTGTTTTTGTGACTGCTTATAGAGAAGCTTCATTTAAAATATGTCATTTTGAAATTAATTAATCAACCATTTACCATAATTCACAACATCTGTCCTCCTCACTCCCCTTACCCTCAAGGTGCTTTTGCAGGTCATGAGCAGGCTTCTCCTCTATTCCCGCAAGTGTCTCCTAAGCCATTTCCATTCAGATGGAGGCTCCTCAGCCCTGGCCTGGGGTTTATAACAGCCTCTAACTGCTCTCGGCCAGGGGACACCTCCTGAGGCGACCTCTGGCAGGTCCATGTCTTGCTCGGAAACTGTGCACAGCTTTGCTGACCTCAGAAGTAAGTGCAGAATCAATTTAGAATCAGTCCTCACCCAGGCTCCAACTTAGTTTTGTTATTTTCTGGTCCAAAAAAGACTTCACTCTATAGTCAAATTCATAAAGACAGAAAGTAGAAGAGAGGTGACCAGGGCCACAGGGGAGGGGAAATGGGTCAGTGCTTAATGGGCAGGGTTCTGTGTGGGGGTGAAACAAACATGGGGATGAGAACTTTTGGAAACAGTAGTGATGGTTTCGCCATATTATGAAGGTAATTAATGCCACTGAATTATGCATTTAAAGTGGCTAAAATGTCAAATTTTATGTGACACATTTTACTGCAATAAAAACATTCAAAAAAGTATCCCTCTTTTTTGTCCAACTCGACCAAATGCTCTTCTGCGCTGGACCCTACTGCCCACATTTTCACTTTATACGAGGCAGAAAAATGCTGTCTCAGACTCATCAGCTACTTCTCAAACATTGTGCTTTTCCCTTCTAATCAGGGAACTATTAGAATAAAAATGTAACAGTGTCTGCTGGCTCTTATTGTTTTTGCACCGTAAGTTTATAGGAACATTGTCCTCAGCGAGCACAGGCCTGCTTGGAGCATCCAGAAACAGCTAAGCAAGTTACTGCATGGGCTCTGCTTTCTCATCAGATGGTGTCGTGTGGAATCTTCTCGAAGGAGGCCATGAACGCCGCGCAGTGTGGAGTCTTATCTTCCCCGCGTCAAAAGCAAGTGGCTGGTCGATGCTCTAGGCCACGTTCAAGGCCCATGTCTGGAATTTTTAGCATCCTTCTTTGCTCCTAAATGGAGAACACGGATTCCACACATTCAACTTTATTTTAGGAAAAAATAATTTAGCGCCTAATCTGTTTAAAATGATGCTACAGTTGCTGCACAACAGCTTGACTGTCACTGAGAGTCTCTGAATTTGCTGTTCACATCTCTGAGAAAAGGTCTGTGCTGAGAGCTCTGTGCTCAGGGAGGGAGGAGGGGCGGCTCTGAGGAAGCCCCCGGGGAGGAAACCAGGGGGAGTGTTTTTTTGGGGGGGGGGGCGGGCACGGGGCTGTGGACCAGGCTTCAGCAAGCCGAGGGGAAGGTCGAGAGACTGGCCCGTGCAGCAGAGAACTGACTCACAGTCATCTGTGATTCCCATGGTAACGTTGACAGGGTGATGCCTCCTGAGGGTGTGCTTGTGGCAACCCTCAAACTGCCCCAGCCAACACACACACACACTCACACACATACACACACACTCACATGCACACTCACACACACACGCACACTCACGTACACACACATTCACATACACACTCACACACACTCACACGCACACTTACACACACACATACATCACACTCACACGCACACTTATACACACATACACGCACAGACACACACACACACACACTCATGGGAATGGCCTCAGCCTGCTCCCCGGTGACAGTGGTAAAGTGTTGTAACATATAAGAGAAGCCACGCCACAGGAAGCAGCTAAACCAGAGTGAAGTAGGATGCAAGAGAAGACTACAGCCTGAGAACCCTGTCCCCAAAGAGAAGACTACAGCCTGAGAACCCTGTCCCCAGCCATGGTATCTCCATCGGCCGGGTGAAAAGATATCTGCAGGGAAGAAAATAGCCAGAGCTGTTATACCCAAAGACCTCTTTCCAAAGAAGGAACCAGCCTCGGGCGAACCAGAAGAGAGATCTCCGATGGAAGAGATGAATAGGAGAGGTCAAAACTACTCAACAGGGTGGAATGCGCCTTCTTAACATCCATTAAAACTACCTGCAGACAAAGCAGATTATGTACCAAACTCTAGAAGCTAAACCCATAAAACAAAAACTATTACAAATCCAAGGAAATGTGATAAAATTATTATTGTAATCAGAGACGTATAGATACTGCTCTTAGCATATCCAGGAAAAAAAAAAGACAAGAACCTAGAGGAATTAAAATGTATAACCAGTAAACTTATTATAACTGGTACTTATAGAATTTTATATCCATTGAATAGGGAATTACATTATTTTCAAAGATCTAGCAATATATATTAAAAGTGACCATAAAGAAATGACATAAGTCCACAATTAAAAGCATCTAGATTTTATAAGCCACAATTCTCCAATTCATAATCCAATAAAATTAAACATTAAATAGTTTAAAAATGACCACAAATGTCACCCTCTTGAAAACCAAAAAGGTGCTGTTGATAACCTTTAGGTTAAGGAGGAACTCAAAAGAAAAATGACCAGAGTCCCACCAACAACACAGAGCAGGGTAACAATTAAAAAACCAGCTCTGGGCAGTTGAACTCCCCAAACCAGTTTTTAAGTGCAATAGAGAATATAAACCCTATTGCTGGATAGAGAAGCCGTATAGCCTCAAAGGCCAACCCAAAAACACTGCCACCCAGAGGCTGAGCCACACACTGACTCTTAGGTGAATACAAATTAAGGCAGACTAGATCACAAATACGGCCTGCTTTAAAATCAGGAGTGTGATTTACAACACGGAGGAACAGTGTAACGCAGGGAAATTCAACACTCTCCTGAATACCTGGCAGGACTAAGACGAGCCAGGCTGAAGAGTAGAAGAACCGAAAGACCTTCACTACTGCAAATTTTTTTTTCTTTTTTCACCTTTTAACTAAGAAACCA
>NW_005366456.1:373660-384724 GCF_000412655.1 Myotis brandtii | reverse complement strand
CTGCCTCACACAGATTGTCAAACTGCAGCGGGAAGGCCAGGGAGGGTTGGGGGGCAGGAGGGAGGGGGGTAAGAGATCAACCGAAGGACTTGTATGCATGCATATGAGCATAACCAATGGACATAAGACACTGGGGGGTAGGGGAAGCCGGGGAATTGTCAAGGGCGGGGAAAAAAAGGACACATATGTAATACCCTTTGTAATATCTTAAGCAAAAAAAAAAAAAAAAAAAAGAAAAATGACCAATCCTGGCTGGTTTTCTCAGAGGTTAGAGCGACGGCCCTCGGAATACCCCACTGGTACACGATCAGGGCCAGGGAGGGATGCAGGAGGTTGGCCAGCTGGGGAGGGACCACAGGAGGGCTCCAGGGCGTGTCTGGCCCATCTTGCTCAGTCCTGATCAGCCGGACCCCAGTAGCTAACTCGATTGGAGCAGCGTCTGCCCCCTGGTGGTCAGTGCGCATCATAGCAAGCAGTTGAGTGGCCTTAGCATATCATTAGCATATTACGCTTTGATTGGTTGAACGGCCGACCGGCCGACTGGACACTTAAGCATATTAGGCTTTTATTATATAGGACTAGAGACCCGGTGCATGAAATTTGTGCATGGGGGGGTCCCTCAGCCCGGCCTGCACCCTCTCCAAGCCAGGACCCCTCAGGGATGTCCGGCTGCCGGTTTAGGCCCCATCCCTGTGTGGTGGGGCCTAAACCGGCAGTCAGACGTCCCTCTTGCAATCTGGGCTCCTAACCACTTGCTTGCCTACTGGCTTGATTGCCACCTAACTGCTCCCCTCCGGCCTGATGACCCCAACTTCCCTCCCCTGCCAGCCTCATGGCCCCCAATTGCCCTCCCCTGCCAGCCTCATGGTCCCCAATTGCCCTCCCCTGCTAGCCTGATCGCCCCTAACCGCCTCTGCCTTGGCCCTCACCACCATGGCTTTGTCTGGAAGGAAGTCGGAGGGTTGGAAAATGTCCGGTCTCCTGGTCTAATTAGCATATTACCTTTTTATTAGTATAGATAGCCCCAAACTGGAAATAGCCATCAACAGATGAATAGATAAACATTGTGGTATATCCATACAATGAAATATTACTCAGCAATAAAAAGGAATGTACACACAACAACATGGATGAATCTTCAAATAATTATGCTGAGTGAAAAAAGCCAATCACAAAAAGCCCACATAGTATGATTCAATTTATGTGATATTTTGAAAACATGCAAATCTATAGAAATGGAAAATAGATTAGTGGTGCTTACGGCTGGGGGATAGGAAGGTTGGGGGTGAGAGTTAAAGGTGATAGTTATGAGTCTCTTTTGGGGGTGATGAAATGTTTTAAAATTGATTGTGGTGATGGTTGCACAACCCTCTGACTACCCTAAAGACCATTGCATTGTACCGTAAATCACTGAATTGTATAGTATATACATTTTATTTCAATAAAACTGTTATAAAAATAAACAAATAAAAAGAAGACTCTATTCCCCTATATTGTCTTAACAGGTATATAAGAGACAATGGTGTATAATCCTAATTTCTCAATTTAGTTACTCAGGTTTACAGTGCTCTGCCCCTTAATACCTCTACCCCCTTTTCCCTATTCCCCAGCACTTCTCTACCTCGTGGACAACACATTCCCTCTTCTCCTTTGGTGCCCACCTTCTCACTAGAATTCAACTCCATGAGCGGAGGGATTTTTCAGTGGTTTATCCACAGCGGCATCCCCTTTGATTAATCAGCGTCTGGCACACAACAGGTGCTCAATACGTATTTGCTGAACTAATAAGTACACGAGTTAGAACCCCTGCTTCTGCCAAGGCCTCTGGAATGACGCCCCGGTGGTGCCTGTCATAATCATGGTTTCAACCCCAAATTCAGAAGCAAATTATGTCTCTAATCTCAAAATCCATATATTTAAATTTAGCAGACTGGACCACCTGTGAGGAACTGGGGGGCTGAAAACCTCGATAAACCCCAGGTTACGACATTCCAAAAAGGGTGGCGACCCATGTGTTGTGTTTGCTGTTTCCATCTCTCCAGCCTCCAGGTCTGAGTCCACAGGCCTGGTACTAACTGAGGTCTGGGTTGTAAACCACAGAAACAGTCGGTGGTCCCGCCAGGGATGCAAACGAAGCCTGGGGGACTGGCTTTATTATGGGAACTCCAAGGAACAGCAGCATCCGGCCGGTCACTTCCGGGAGTAAAATTAGGATGAATCAACCCAGCACTTCTCCTTTCTTACATCACTGCTCTCAGGGTTCAAAGAGCAGGTGCAGCTGGTCCTCATGCTTGTCCCTGGCAAAGCAAGCATCCCGATTGGCAGTCCTCCGGGACCCTGCCCTTGGGGGAAAGTCACTCCTCAAGGAGGTATCGAGGTGTGTTACTAGCAGAAGGGGGGACAGCCCCGGATGGGGCACAGCCATGGCGACACCGCTGTCCGATTCTGCTTTGGGCCTTTTCATTTTTCATGATTGGATGATTAGTGCTTCCGCAGAGGGTGTGCTTCACTGGAGGTCTATTCGAACTTGGGTGTGAGAGTAGTGTCACTATTGTTGATTAATAGCAATAGTCAAATTATAAAATAATATCTGCCCCTCAATCTCTAACTGACTCATGTGGCAGGAATCCGGTTGGATCATGATTGGCAGGGGAATTGGGCTGGGGGAGGGGGAGGGAGGGGGTGGAAAGGCTGCAGCCCCATGTCTAGGGGGGAGGCCTGCACCTGCTGAGCCAGGTCCCCTGTGGTCTTGGGGAATCTTCCCCACCCCTCTCTTCCCCTCCGCCTTTTTCCCTTCTTTCCTTCGCACCCTCCCCCTGGGAGAAGCTCAACTCCCTACTTTCTTCCTAAGGAAAGTCCTCAATGACAGCTTTGGGGAAAGCCAGGGCAGGAGGCTGTTTTCAGGCAATCTCTGCTCAAGGTTCTGAGCACAAACCTCTCTGGTCACTGTTCATTTCCCGAGGCTGCCCCCGCACAGGGCCATAGCCCGGCGGCTTAAACAACGGAAACTTACTCCAGCTGATGTCCTGAGTCCTTTCTGGTGGCTTGTAGATGGCGTCTCTGTCTTCACATGCCCGTCTTTGTATGCGTCTGTGTCCTAATCTCCTCTTCTTGTAGGGACACCGGTCATTGTTCTAGGGATCACCATATGGTCTCTTTTTACCTTAACCACCCCTTTAAAGGCCTATCGCCAAATACAGTCACATTCTGAAGTACCGGGCTTAGGACTTCAACATAAGAATTGGGGAGGGACAGCCCTCGCTCAGAGCACAGCAGGATGGAAACACAGTGAGAACCTTCTTGGGAAGGAAGGAGGGAATATGGGGGAACAACTTGTATCCATCTGCCTCCGTGAGTTAGGCTGGTGCATTCTGTTATTGTCAGGGGTCACCGGGCCCCTAACTTTGGAATTCTGCTCCATCCTTCCTTTGTTTTCTGCATCCCTGGCCGAGTCAGGGAACTGCGAATGTGTCTGAAGTGTTTGGTGCTGGTATGTTGTGAACTAGAGGAAGGTGGGGGCAGGGCAATGAAGCCAGGGTTCACACAAGGCTGTGTATCATCAACTACCACCCTTATGCCCTGAAGCAGGGGTGGGGAACGTCCAGCCCTTGGGCTGTATAAGGCCCTTGAAATCATTTGGTCTCGCCCTGCCACAACATTAGGGGTAAGTTAGTTAAATGTTTGACCAAATATAGAAGGCTAATTTTTAAGTTGATAATTCTGTATGGCCGGCGTATGAGGTTATAAACATCCAAATGGCCCGTGGCAGAAAAAAGGTTCCCCACCCCTGCCCTAGGCTCACAGAAACAACATGCTAGTTGGTCCGAAGCCCCATTCAGTTCTTAGAGTCCATTCCCGTTCGCTGCCCTCCACCCGTGGTCCCGCTCTGTGGCGTCACACAGCCAAGCGTGAAGCACCCAGGCTCTGCGGCCAGGGCCTTGCATCTGAATTCTGGCTCCGCTGCTTCTGGATGGTATGGCCTTGGAAACACTTCCGGCTTCCTGTCAATCAGAGGGTGGTCATAACCCTGCCCCAGCTACCGTGCTGGGTGGATCCCTCCTGATGCTCCAGGAAAAGTGCTTAGGTAGGCCTGGCACAGATGTCCCAGGAAAGGTTAGCCCTTTTCCTTACGTGCAGCCAGGAAAACGTTAATCCCACCTTAAAACCGTCACTGGTGACTAGAGGACCCGTTTTACTCTCTACGTTGCTATCCACATAGAAATAGCCACGTCCTCAGCCCCCTGGCTGCCGTGTCTGAGAGGACCTAATCCACTGACAGCGAGAGAAGTCCCCGCAGCAGCTGAGATAGCAGAGCCCGGGGACCTGGGACAGCACTGGGCCTGTAGACTCCTGCTTTGCATACAGTTCTAGCCACCTTGCCTCCTGGGGGTTCCAGAAGCAACAAATTAGAAAGTAAAGGAGGAGTGATTAGAAGCAGGCACAGGGACAGAGCAAGATGTGACAGCTGACAGCTTGTCAGCTAAGGAGGAAGCACGGAAATGAAAAATATATATAAAATTGACTTCAGAGAGGAAGGGAGAGGGTGATAGAAACATCAATGATGAGAGAATCATTGATCAGCTGCCTCTTGCACACCCCCTACTGGGGATCGAGCCTGCAACCTGGGCATGTGCCCTTGACTGGAATGGAACCTGGGACCCTTCAGTCCGAGGCCGACACTATCCACTGAGCCAAACCAGCTAGGGCTCCATTCTCTTTTAAATATATCAGGAGCCCTGCCTGGTGTGGATCGGTCGGTTGTAGCATCATCCCGTGCACGGAAAGGTCATGGGTTCAGTTCCAGGTCAGGGCACATACCCAGGTTGCAGGTTTGATCCCTGATTGGGTCACATTCAGGAGGCAATGGATGGACGTGTCACTCTCCTATCATGGTCCTCTCTCTCTTTCTCTGTCCCTCCCCTTTCCTCTTTCTCTCTCTTAAATCAATAAAAACATAACCTCAGGTGAGGATTAAACATAATACAAATGAGTAAATAAATGTATCCCGAGGTTCCGGTACCTGACACAGAGGGTGGACATCCTGAAATATGAACACATGGTCCCCAGTGCTCGACCGCCATACTGTTTGCAGGAAAACTGCCCCCGAGACTCTCACAAGCCACCTGCCTCCAGTTCCAACATACCCAGGTTGCAGGTTTGATCCCTGATTGGGTCATGTTCAGGAGGCAATGGATGGACGTGTCACTCTCATATCATGGCCCTCTCTCTCTTTCTCTGTCCCTCCCCCTTCCTCTTTCTCTCTCTTAAATCAATAAAAACATATCCTCAGGTGAGGATTAAACATAATAAAAATGAGTAAATAAATGTATCCCGAGGTTCCGGTACCTGACACAGAGGGTGGACGTCCTGAAATATGAACACATGGTCCCCAGTGCTTGACCGCCGTACTGTTTGCAGGAAAACTGCCCCCGAGACTCTCACCAGCCACCTGCCTCCAGTTCCACCTGCATGCTTCCCACTGGGGATCGAGCCCACAACCTGGGGCATGTGCCCCTGACCAGAATTGAACCCAGGACCCTTCAGTCTGCAGACCGACGCTCTAACCATTGAACAAAACCAGCTAGGGCTACAACCCACTTTCATTTCCACTGTGTAGAGAGCTGAGGGGACTCGGAGAGGGGAGCGTGTGGCTTCTTTGCTGTGACTAGAACAGGTTGCGTTTTCCTCATCTGTTTCTGTGTCTCACTTGATTCCTCTGTTCATGCGCCATCATGAACAGGAACAGACACGAATCTGTGGGTTTCTTCCACAAACGCACCCCCTCCACTGGCTCCCGCTCCGTCCCGGCACCTGGCACGGCTGCTGCTGTGCGTGCTGGTGGCAGGTGAGAGCCTGGAGGTCCGGCCCAGGTCGCAGGAACCGCAGGAACTGCAGGGCTCCCTGTGCGGGGATGCAGCGTCCACCCTTACACCCGGCTGTCAGTCTCCGTTCACTGAATCTAAGCCTGCGCACCAGGAGCCCACCAACCAAAATGCCCACTGTGTAGAGAGCTGAGGGGACTCGGAGAGGGGAGCATGTGGCTTAATTCTTTGCTGTGACTAGAACAGGCTGGGTTTTCCTCTTCTGTTTCTGTGTCTCACTTGATTCCTCTGTTCGTGCGCCATCATGAACAGGAGCAGACACGAATCTGTGGGTTTCTTCCACAAACGCACTCCCTCCATTGGCTCCTGCTCCATCCCAGCACCTGGCACGGCTGTTGCTGTGCGTGCTGGTGGCAGGTGAGAGCCTGGAGGTCCGGCCCAGGTCGCAGGAACCGCAGGAACTGCAGGGCTCCCTGTGCGGGGATGCAGCGTCCACCCTTACACCCGGCTGTCAGTCTCCGTTCACTGAATCTAAGCCTGCGCACCAGGAGCCCACCAACCAAAATGCCGCCCAGAACTTGAGTTCTGTATCTTAAGAAAACCTTTATTATTTCCACTTCAACCTGAACGGAATGCAAATGTGCTCAGTGGCTTTCACGCCGCATTTCCAATCATCAGCATCCTCTGATCACCAGCTGACGAGGTGCCTCCAGGGATGAATGGAAATGCAGCGTTTTGCCAGCTGGGAAGCCTTTGCCCTCCAGCTGGAAACCCCTCTGGAGAGGAGGTCCGTTGACTCCATGGCTGTCCTGTTGTCCTTGTCGTAGGGCGGGCCCTTTATTAACAACAGCCAGCCCCGTAGCAGGCCGTGGTCCTGCATTTTCCTCTGTGGTCCTCCAGCGCCATGTGACCCCTCACACCTGCCGAGACTTCCCCGGGCTCAGCGGTACCACGGCCTTGGGTCAGCAGCGTGCAGGGTCTGTGCTCACCGAGCAGCACCCCAGAAGGCCAAGGGCACGGCCCTGAGCCAGGCTGCCCTTCCACTGTGGCTTTTGCCTGCGATGTCTCGGAGTGTGAGGCGAATGTCATGGAACGTCACAGCGCCCTGGGAGCGCACGGCTTCCCCCAAAGCAGAGGTGGCACAGCTCGCAGACAATCCAGCGGTAGGAGGGGATTTTAGTCTTAATATCTCCCTGCCGGCACCCCCTGGGCCTCCCTGCGCTCCCCAGGATGGCGCCTGCTGGACGCCAGCCTCATGCGTCTCACGTTCATCTTTCACGCGCTCGCGTTCTGAGCAGGAGACAGAGAAGAGAGAATGACACGCTTTGTTTTTTTCCCTTCCCAACACTTTGGGCCAATTTAGATGGAATGGGAATTGATATAGATAGAATACTTTTGCTTTGAACTGCCAGTAAGTTTTTCATAAAAGTATGACTTTTGACATAAATTGGTCAAATATTTGCATAGACCCAACCTAAGTCGCTTTCAAAATCTTCACCCCTTTGATAATACAACCAGTTTTGCATATTTCTCCAAGCACAATTTCTTTTTTTTTTTTAAATATTTTTTATTGATTTCAGAGAGAAAGGGAGAGGGAGAGAGATAGAAACATCCATGATGAGAGAGAATTATTGATCCGCTGCCTCCTGCATGCCCCCTACTGAGGATTGAGCCCATAACCTGGGCCTGTGCCCTTGACCAGAATTGAACCCAGGACCCTTCAGTCTGCAGACCGACGCTCTAACCATTGAACAAAACCAGCTAGGGCTACAATTTCTTTTTATCCTCTCTCCACTCTCTTTTTGCTGAGTTTTCTGATCCTTTTACAAACAAGGTAGAACACGAGAGCAATGACAGAGAAATACGCACTCTGCCTCCTCCAGGAAGCTTGGGAACGCACAGAGAACAGTCTCATTTTATAATTTATTTTTTTCTCATTAGACTTCTTTTTATTATCAAAGAGAAAAAAATTAAAATTGTCTATAATTCCACCTTTCAGCAAAGATCACTGTTACCGTGTTAGTGTACAGCCTGCCTGTCTCTTTAAACAAAGAGGACATTGTAAACACTTTCTGCAATTTTATAAAATCAAATTTAATGGTAAAATGAAGTCCAAGATTTGGTAGCAAATTGAAATAGTTCCAACAGACAAATAATAAATTAACTCAACATGACCTTATTCCTGAAAAGCCCCGGCCAGTTCCGATGGCGCTGTCTGGGAACATTACGTAACCTGCGCAATTCCAAGCTTCTAACTGTGGTTTTTACGCGGAGTGTTCTATAACGGAGGTGGAAAAGCTTAAGGTCAAAAGAGCAACAAGTGCAGGAACCTGTAAGAAGGCTGGGTTTGTGCGACAGAAGCAGAAACTTGTGTCCCCTAAGCATTGGTGCAACAGGGGATTCTTTTTAAGGCTTCTCCTGTCACGTATTACCTTTCATAGTTTTGGTCGCTGCTATCCTTAACAGTAATTGTGATTTCCTATTGGGAAGGGTGTATGTATCACCTTTCCTGTGAACAGCTGGAGAATGTCAACTTTCCTTTCTCTGTACAATTAAATAGCAACTTGAACATAAAAACACTTGGCCAGAATTTGGTGGGAATGGCTAATCCCTTTACTTCTTGGAGAGCCAGTGTACCGTACACAGTCCCCATGACGGGGCTTTTCCACGGCCAGGCTGGGGCTTCAGGAAAGATCCGCTAATGAAAGACTTTGCCCACATGCTGACGGCGATCAGTACCCAGTATGGAAAAGTGCTGCTACTTTACATACACTTTCTCTCCCAGGTAACGTTTCCACCATTAGTTTTTTTTTTTTTTAAAGGCAAACAATATTGTCCCCCTGGTCTTACCCTAACTTAACTCTGGTGCCGTGTCACATATAGAAATTTTTTGATATTTGTAACCATAGTAAAACAAAGACTTATATTTTTGATGTTTATTTTATATATTTAAATGCCATTTAACAAAAAAAAAATCAAACAAAAAAATGAGTTCGCGTGTCACCTCTGACACGCGTGTCATAGGTTCGCCATCACTGATCTAGGTAAAGATGGGAAGGATCAATGTGGGTTGGGAAACTAGGAGAAAGAGCCCATATTTATGCAAAAAGGACATTTCCAGTGGTCCATGGGCTGGGCTGCTTTCAGTGGCACCCCTGCCTAGTTATGTCCCATATTCATAGACAGAAATGCTGCTGCCTCCATAAATAGCTGCTCTCTGGCTTAGGTCTATAGGGAGGGGTCGCTCACCATCCCACAGAACAACACCCAGGGATTGGGGTGTTGACCCAATCAACCAGCCTGGCCAGAACATACCCGAGCACAAATAGGATCTCATGTGGCTGGGGCTCTGGGCCATGTCACAGTCAAAGAAATAGCAGCCTACAGGAAAATGAACATCAAAAGCCACTGCAATCTCTATTTTGTCTCCCAAGAAAACACTACATAAAAAGGATATTTTTAGTGCAAAGCAAATTTCCTATAGAAAGCCTCTCTAGATGACTCTCCGCTTTCAAACTCTTTTACACGCTGCCAGTGCCTTCTACCAAAACCCTGTCTTCCCTGCCTCTCTTCCCAGGGACCCCGTGCCCACATCCAGCCCCAGGCGCTCTTCTGCCTCGGTTCTGATCTTCACGCCCTGCCTTGTCTCTTTATTATGTGATTGACGTTACCCCCTCTTGCTACTTTGTCTTTTACCTTTCAGTTTTCCCATTAGTAAAATTCTGCACAACCAAGTGAAGTCTGAAAGTTGACCCAACAATCAAAAATCAAGAATCCCCCAAACTTTCCCAGTAGGAATAAAAACACCAGCTCATGAAATGACTGACATGCCTGCTTTCTACAGTTGTCTGAAAAAGCCAACCCTCTCCACCTGTCTCCTTGCTCCAGAGACTATTCTCCAAGGGAAATGTTATCGGCTTTTGAAAAAGGCCTTTGCTTTATGCCCACGCATCTTCTGTATTTCTCCTAATCCATTCAAGGAGTGTTTTGTGCTAGTGCCAAGAGGAATAGGACCTGCTCAAATGGTGACTCCTGCAAATGGCTGTGAGGATCTGTACTGTGTTCTTCTGTCTTTGTACCTATACACAGAGAACGTGGGTAGAAGGTGTAAACTACCCACATGAGGGAAGGCATCTTGAAGAAGAAGGCGTCTCCATTAGGACATGAAGAACATGGGAGGGAAGGCTGTCCTAGGCAGAAGGGACAGCATTTGCAAGAGCTCTCCTCTACAACATAATGACCAAAAGCAAAGAGAGACATGGTCACTGTCTTCAGATGTCTGGAGGGTACCCAAGTGGAAGGCAGGGCAGCCTTGCTCTGAGTTAGTTCAAGGCTGAGAAATGGGATGATGAGGCAGGAATGAGAGAAGCCAAATATACTCCATCTGAAAAGAACTTTCTCACACATAGAACAATCTGGCAATAGTGACAATAATAGCAAATATATATATATATATCCTATCTAATAAAAAGGGAATATGCTAATTGACCCTCACGCCATCGTAAAAGATGGCGGCACCCACAGCAAATAGGAGGGAATATGCTAATTGGCTGCCCTGCCCTCAAAGATGGCAGTGCTCACAGCCAATAAAGAGGGAATATGCTAATTGATTTCCACGTCCTCAAAGAAGGCAGTGCCCACAGCCACAAGATGTCAGCACCCAGTCCCCTCAGCCCCGCTGGGGCGGCAGGCACGTAGCAAGGCTGGGCCCGCCTCCTGAGTCCCTCAGTCCCCTGCCCTCAAAGATGGTGGCGCCCACAGCCAATAAGTAGGGAATAGGCTAATTGACTGCCACGTCCTCAAAGATGGCGGCGCCCAGTCCCCTCAATCCCGCCACTCAGGGCCGGCCCGAGGCACAAGCAAGACTCAGATGGTGGCTGCCCAGCTGCCCAGGGCCAGCCCGAGGCACAGGTAACCAGGGCCGGCCAAGGCTTGCACTGCCAGCAGTGGCAACAGCAGAGGTGTGATGGGGCATCACCTTCCCCTGATCGCTGGGTTATCTCCTGCCCCTGAGGGCTCCCGGACTGTGCGAGGGGGCAGGCCGAGCTGAGGGACTCCCCTTCTAGTGCATGAGTTTTCATGCACCAGACCTCTAATATCCTATATAATAAAAGGATAATATGCAAATTGTCCCCTCGACTGGGAGTTCGACCAGGGGGGAGGGCCAGCTTGCCAATCACTTGCAGCCCCCCCACCCCCAGCCAGCCCCATCCCTGATCGCCCCCCCAAACCCTAATTGGGG
>NW_005366456.1:341821-370731 GCF_000412655.1 Myotis brandtii | reverse complement strand
CAGGGTGGAGGTAAGCAGTGAGGGGTGGGTGGGTGGAGTGGAGGTGAGGGGTTGGGGCTCAGGGCTGAGGTGGGGCTGGAGGTGGGGTGGGAAGCACCCAGAACTAGCAGGGGGAAGAGCAGAATGGGCCACAGAGCCGGATACAATGAAGGGGAAATAGTAAAAGAGCCTGACGTTCCTCAGGAATTCTTCCCTTGCTGAGTGGAGCCGGATTTCCTGTAATTATCCAGTCCCGGGCTGGCCTGGATGTGAGTAGGGCTTCTCTTTAGACAAGGGAGACAGGGAGAAGGGTGTTGGGCTGTGGTGGGTCCTGCCTGGACAGTGAGATAATTTCACCAAATCTCACCTAGCAGCTCCCCGGAGCCCGGGGACAGCTCGCCTGGGAGGCCAGGTGGAGGTGTCCTCAGAGGTAATTGCTGCAGATTCCTGTGGGTAAGACACGTTTCAGGACCTGCCAGGCCCGCAGGAGAGAGCTTGCTGTGGGACGCTGAATGCCGGCTCTCCCCTGGGCACACGGCAGGGCAGTCTCAGCTTCCTTCTCTCTTCCGAGTCCCTCCGCTTATCCGCGAGGAGGGCGGTGCCATGGAGAAGAAGGCCAAATGGAGAAAACCCTTTTTTTTCAGGTATAATGGAAGCAGGGTCAGAACATAGGAAAGAGAGAAACCAAAGTGGGCCCAAGAGTAGCAGCTCCACCCCAAACCCAGGACCCGCACGGCCCCGTCAGGATGAGGGTGGACGGAAAGGATAGTCGCCATGAAAACTAAAGAAAGTGCCTCGAGGAGAGAAGGGCGTAGCTGCTGGAACACTCGGGCCTGATGGCCTGTCACTGATGATTTGGCATCTTGAAGTCATGGCCAAACTAACAGCCAAAGTTGTTCACATCGTACCATCCCTGGGTTTTCCAAGCACACAGCTCACGTTGTAACTGCCCATACACCCAGCACCTGTTTTACGTCCTGCCCCACGAGGGGCACCCCCCGCCCAGCTCCCCCACTTCAGTGATCAAGGCATCGCCCAGGCTCTCCCCTCGCTCCTGCTGCCTCCGACCGGTCCCAGTGCTTCCCTGGGGGGCCGCACGGTGAGTGTCCTCTCCTCCTGGGGACAGTGAGTAACAAACTCTGTCGAGGGCAGTGTCTCCATGTCTTCCATGTGCCGGAGCCTGACCGAACAATCCGGGTCATTTTAAAGCAGCTACAAAGCACAGTGTGTGCCTCATGGGTGGTGCGGGCCTGGCAGTGGCGGTGAGACGCCTGTGCTCAGAGCCTGTTGGATTTTGAAGCCGACATCATAGCCCAGCTACTACTGTCAACAGCCAATATTTGCAAACAATGAGCGCTTTACACGAGTGCTCTCACGCTCATCCCAGCGCTACGGTAGGTGCCACATCACTCCCGTTACATGGGAGGGAAGGGACTCGGAGGGTAAGGAGCGCCAGAGGGCTCGTGTGGACCACGGAGCTGGAAGCAGCCGGCCCAGGGGGTTTCTAACGCTGTGTTTATGTTACACGTATTCTTCCCTCACACCCTCTTGCTGCGCTTTTAACTCTTTCTCATTGTGACCTGCACAGGGTCATGAGCATCAGCAAAGGTTTAGTGAGGGCCAAAGGCTTGCCTCACAATATCCTGGGCACCCAGGATACCCGACTAAAAGAAAGAGGAGCCCTAATCTTAAGGAATATAATGAAAAGATAACAGCTCAAGGTAACTTCCACTAAGAATCCATTGATAGAATCAGGCCCTCTCAAAGGTAAGAGGGGGGAAACCACAGGCTTTGGGACAGCTGTTAAAGTGTGTGTGTGTGTGTGTGTGTGTGTGTGTGTGTGTGTGTGAGACTAACTTGCACCTTAAAGGAAAGAGAAGGCTAGAAGTGGGAGAGCTGAGGTGAGATTATGGAGAGAAGGTGAGGGAGGGCAGGGGAAAGGCAATCTAAGGAGATTGTATGGACTGTTCACAGTTTGGCCTTAATGCTTTTTTTTTTTTTGAGGGGTTAGGTTGAAATCGATGAGGTTGACATGAGAGTCTTAAGGAACCTGGTGCATTGTGGAACCTGTAAGTAGCCGAAAGACAGTGGGTGTGAGGGAGCAGGAGGGAGGTGGGAGGTTCAGAGAGGGTTCGCTGAGGTGACGGAGGCTGAAGGAAGACACGGGCAATATGGAAAGGCTGGAGTGACACAGCCCTTGGTTGGGGAGGGATCTCCGAGTCCAGGGTCCAAGAATGGACAGAGAACGGTTGCAGCGAGGATTGTTGGTGTTAGAGGAAAGGCGTGGGAATGCTAGGGAAGTTCTTGCCCTCTTTCCCTACTCCGAGTAAAGGCCTTTGAAAGCAGCATGTAGTGAGTTTTGACTTGGATTGCTAACACTATGTGCTCACACAATTATTTGTCAGTAAAGTGTTTGCTTTAAGCAATTTTATTTTAATTTTTATGTTTTATTAGATTAATAAAAGTTTGCTGAAGAAAATAGAACATACAGGTATTAAAAAGAACATTCTAAATGACATGTGATCCTACCATTGGAGACAATGACCAAAATTCTTTTGCTATCACCTAAATTTCTAGACATTATATATGTTTAGACACACACATGTTTAGACACATACACACAAGTGTGTATATAATACATGTATGTAGTAAGTGTATTCATACATGTGTGTACTTATATAATTATACTAGAGGCTTGGTGCATGAAAATTCATGCACTGTAGGTGGGGGGGGGGAGGTCCCTCAGCTCGGCCTGCCCCCTCTCAGAGTCTGGGAGCCCTCAGAGGCAGGAGGCGACCTGGTGATCAGGGAAGGCGATGCCCCCATCACGCCTCTGCTGCTGCCACTGCCGACAGTGCAAGCCTTGGTTGGCCCTGGTTACCTGAGCCTTGGGCGGTCCTGGGCAGCTGGGCAGCTGACATCCGAGGCTTGCCTGCGTCTTGGGCCGGCCCTGTGTGGCTGGGGGGCTGAGGTTGGGCCTGGTGGCACCACGTACCTGCCACGCCCTCCCTCCCGGTGGGGCTGAAAGAACTGGGGGACTCTGGCAGGGCTGAGGGGACTGGGCGCAGCCAGCTTGTGGCTATGGACACTGCCATCTTTGTGATGGCATGATGGTCAATTTGCATATTCCCTTTTTATTAGATAGGATATATGTGTTCTTATATGTATACTATACTTAAATTGTTTATAATTCATTCACCAGCATACCATTACTATATTTCTATGCCAGTAATTCTCTATATAAAACAATGTTTTTGATTTAACAGTCATATGAATGTACTGTGATTTGTTTGGATATTCTACTTGCTTTCTGTTTTTAAGTATGCGCAATGCAGCAATAAACATTTTGGGACATATTTCTGAGTACATGTCTAACTATTCAGGTAATTTCCCAAATAGACGAAAATTTACCTCTCAGACTCATTTTCCTTTTTTGTTTTCAATACCTCCTCTTCATTGCTACACACCTGTGGAGCATAATTTTCTCTTCGGCCAATTTTCTTCAAAATAGTCTCACTTGAAAAATGACAATACAAATCTCCAGGTAGAAGAATTCCAATGGACTCCTGTAGCCACCCTGCCTGCAGGGAGGGTACCCCAACGCCCATTCCTTAATGGGGGTTGTGCACCGTGACCTTCCTCCAAAGGGCGCAGTGTGAGATGGCCAACAGAGGAACTTGACCGTGAAGGAGCCTGATGAACTACCTCCCACTGGTGATCAAGGTCATTAATCATGTTGGCAGTGTGTTCCCTTGATAGGATGTGATGAGAATGCACTTTACCTCTGTGGTCTTCCTCCCAATAACCCATAACTCCAGTCTCATTACAAGAAGAACATCAGACGAGTTGCAATAATGGGCCATCCTATAAAGCACCTGGAAATCACTCTTCTAAACTGTCCTAAGCATCAAGGAGAGTCTGAGAAACTGCCACAGCCAAGAGGAACCTAAGGAGACATGACAACTGAGGGTACTGTGGGCTCCTGGGCTATTAAGTAAAATAAGGGCCATCTGATAAAGTATAGATGCTAGTTAATAATATTGTATCAACACCGGTTCATTGACTGTAATAAATGGCCCATACTTAGATGCTAATAATAGGGAGACTTGGCACTGGTATATGGGAACCGTCTGTGCTGTCTACTCCATTTATCTGTAAATCTAAAGCTGTTATCAAGTCTAACAGTGAGGATGCAAGCACCCTATGCATGGCTGGAGACCCGGCTATTTCCTCAGAGCTGTCTGAGGACCCAAATACGGCAGTAGGGTGGGACTTGAGGCCGCAGAAGACCTCCTCTGGCCCCTGTGTGTGGGTGGGAGGAAGGGTGGCCCACAGCATGTGGCTCGCGAGCCGCAGTTTGCCGACCACTGCCCTAAGCTGTACTTTACACCTCCATGCCTATTTTGAAACTACCAATGTGCACTTCTCAATCCCTTCACCTCTTTCACCCATTCCCCTGACCCCCTCCCCTCTGGTATTCATCAGTCTGTTCTCTGTATCTATGATCCTGTTTCTATTGTGTTTGTTCATTTAGTTTGGTCTTGAAATTCTACATGTAGGTGAAATCATATGGCATTTGTCTTTCTCTGTCTGGCTTATTTCACTTAGCATAATACCATCTAGATCCACCCATGCTGCTGAAAATGGTAATATTTTATTCTTTATTATGTCTGAGTAATCTTCTACTGTATGTATGGACATACAATGGGGTAAAGACAGTCTATTCAATCAATGGTGTTGGGAAAATGGATAAATATGTGCAAAAAAATGAAACTGGACCATCTTCTTGCACCATAGACAAGAATAAACTCAAAATGGATTAAAGACTTAAATGTAAGACTAGAAGCCATAAAACTCCTAGAAGAAAACATAGGCAGTAAAATCTATAACATTTATCTTAGCAATATTTTTTTCTGACATATCTCCTCAGACAAGTGAAACAAACAAACAAACAACAACGACAACAACAACAAAATGGACTACATCAAACTAAAGAAATTTTGCTCAGCAAAGGAAACCACCAATAAAATGAAAAGACAACCTAATGAATGGGAGAACATTTGCCAAGATACATTCCATAAGGGGTTAATATTCAAAATTTATCAAGAACTCAGACAACTCACCACCAAAAAACAACTAAAAAGTGGACAGAAGACCTGAATAAACATTTCTCCAAAGAGAACATACAGATGGCCAATAGACATATGAAAAGATGCTCAACATCACTAGTCATCAGAGAATGCAAATTCAAATCACAATGAAGTATCACCTCACACCTGTCAGAATGGCTGTCATCAATCAGTCAACAAACAACATGTGTTGGAGAGGATGTGGAGAAAAGGGAACCCTATGCACTGTTTGTGGGAATGCAGATTAGTGCAGCCACTGTGGAAAACAGTACGGAGGGTCCTCAAAAAATTAAAAATGTAACTGCCCTATGACCCAGCGATTCCACTTCTGTGTGTATATCTGGAAAACCCAAAATGCTAATTTAAAAGAATGCATGTACTCCTATGTTCGTTGCAGGAGCAAGCTATGGAAGCAACCCAAGTGCCCATCAGTAGATGAGTGGATAAAAAAGAAGATTTTTATAAGAGTGAAATGCCACCACCAGGACCACCATGAATGCCCCAAAGCCACCACAACTGCAACAGCTTTCTCTGCATTGATTCACTTGCCCTCTCATGGGAGGGACTGTCCCCCTGAAGGCTAACTGTCCGGGCACACCTGGGACCCAGAGGCTGTGCAGTGAAGGGCCACCAGTATTCACGCTCTCCAGGGACAGCAGACAACAGCAACAACGCTCTTCCCATTACTAATGGGCACACTGTAACACAACCAATAACCTAAAGGTTTCTTGTTTGGTGGTGACTCCTTTTTTTAAAACATGGCTTCTTTGGACTACTTATAAAAATAGCTAAGAAGTGCTGAGCACTTACCACGTGCCTGTTGTAAGCACTAAATATTTATTAACTAATTTATTCATCACACAACACTATGAGGTAATTGCTTTTATTGTTCCCATTTTACAGATGAGGAAGCCTAGAAGCAGACAGGTTAAGTAATTTACACAAAGTTACACAGGAGGGAAAATTCACATCATGACAGTTTGATTCCTGAATGCATACTCTTAACCTGTACACCATATAGCACACATGTATCCTTACAGACATATATGTGTGCATATGCATATATAATTATAAGTGTACATGCACATATGTCTGTGTTCACACTGACATTCAAAAATGAATACACTGTTAAATTTTTCATAATAACAAGTTCTATTTCAACTGGAGCTCAAAACAGGAAATCATTGACTATTTATTTCCTCACTCCAGGGGACATACTTATTGATTTTAGAGAGAAGGAGAAGGGGATGGGGAGAGAGAAAGAGAGAAAAAGAGGAAGAGAGAGAGAGAGAGCGAGCGAGCACAATGTGAGAGACATCGATCAGTTGCCTCCAGCACATGCCTCGATGGGGAATCAAACCCACAAACCCACAACCTTTTTGGTGTACAGGACGACTCTCCAACCAATAAAGCCACACTGGCCAGGGAGAAATCATTGACTTTTTAAAGGTTCTGAACAATATTTGTAGATGACACTGTGTACAGATGGCACAGCAAAAGAAATGGTTTGATACTTAAAAATGAATGCTTAAGCAAAATGCCATTTCATCTCAGTGTTGGCAAACAGAAGCCGTTGAAGATTACGTGAATGGCATTGCAAGAAAGAAGCGCCCCCCCACCCCCCACAACTTTTGCCAACGGTACAATATTCAAGTGCGACTGGAAAATTTGATGTCCCCAGGGAGGTGAAGGGAAGTGGGTTTCTCTAATGAGTGCTATTTCCAATTCTCTGAGGAAAGTAATAAAGGCCAGATCGATTTTCTTCTGGAAAGACCGAGCAGGCATTCCTTAAGCCTCGCCCACAGCAGCTGACCTCTGACGCGGCATTTCGAGTCTGTAGGTCACAGACATGTCATTTTCATGATGCCTATAGAACCCCAGAAAAGAATGCTGCTGGACTTTTGAAACTGTTTTAAAAAACACTTTTAAAATTATATATAATTTCAAATCACTTTAAAGCATAGCGGAATTTTTGAAGTTACTTCTTATGTCTTCTAAGCGGGGAAAGGCCGTGTTCACAGCGGCCAAAAGAAACTTGCGGGGAGATATTTCCAGCAGGAGGACAGGCTGGGAGCTGGAGCTCTGTGGTCCTGGGAAGGCCGACCGAACGGCAGATGGAGAAAGATTAGGAGCGTCGGAGAGGAGCAGAGCCCGTGAGGTGATCCAAGCACCCTGTGCTGTGAGGGTCCTCACCGCGGCGGAAAGTCTCCCTGGGGGTGTGCATCGCAGAACGGCAGGTTTCCCCCATGTGATTAGCAGCGCTGCTTCTGTTCCTGTTACCATGGTGACACCGAGACGACTAAAAGGGAGTTCTCTAAAGTACTTGTGTCTGTGTCTGTGTATTCTTCTGAGTGTGTCTATTGGGGTGACACCCACCCACAAACCCACACGTATGCATGCACCCACACACAAGCCAAATCCAATTACTGATGCTTTGTTGGGTAGGAACTTGATTCCAGTATTGAGTCGCTTTGAATTTTACATCTTATAAGTGGGTTATCAGTTGAAGGTAGGAAGACTGTTACACAGAAATTTTTACTGCAACTATGGGCCTCCCTGTGGCAAAGGTTTCCCTTCTCAAATCCTATGGTGAAATCCAGGGTGGAGAGAGGTGCCCAGGGAAATGGAAACAGGAGGACTGTCTTGAGGTTGTATTCTTTCTTTCTTTCTTTTATTCTTTTTCCTCCCTTCCTTCCTTCCTTCCTTCCTTCCTTCCTTCCTTCCTTCCTTCCTTCCTTCTCTCTCTCCTTCTTGGTAAAATCCAATGGAACTTGGGCAAGTCAGGGGCAGCCTTGATTGTGTAGAGGGTGAAAAGGAGACATTATAAGGAGTTAAATTCACCCCCTCTTATTTTCTGTTTTGGCTAATGGAATCATGTCATTGTCCAAGTTATCCCTGCCTTTTCCCTTGCTCCCATCCCCAGCATCACCTGCCACCCGGATGCTCAGATAAGCCTGTGATTTTGCCTTCTGCCTTTATCTTTCCCTCAACATTCAGCCAGTCTCTAGATCAGCCGTGGGCAAACTACGGCCCGTTTGAAATGAATAAAACTAAAAAAAAAAAGACCGTACCCTTTTATGTAATGATGTTTACTTTGAATTTATATTAGTTCACACAAACACTCCATCCATGCTTTTGTTCCGGCCCTCTGGTCCAGTTTAAGAACCCATTGTGGCCCTCGAGTCCAAAAGTTTGCCCACCCCTGCTCTAGATCCAGTTTCTTCTCGTAGCCTCTAAATCACACGTTTCTCTTTACACCCTCACAATGAGTTTTAATTCAAACCCTCTTTATCTTTACCAGGACTTCTGCAGTAGCCTGTAATCCGGCTGTTCCCTAAGCGAGCACCCACATTGCCGCCAAAAATATTTTTCTAAAACAGATACAGTTGGTCACTACTTACTCAACACCCTTGGCAGAGCATTCAAGGTCCTTCACAGTCACATTCCCAGGCACTTCTCCACTAAAAACCAGCCCCAGCTGAGGCCAGCGTGCCCCTCGAGACTTAACCAAAATGCAGGTTGAGATCCTATCCTGGGTTCTGAGGAAGGTTTACCATTTTCCTCAAGATTTTTCCTAATTTCTAGGTTTCATACTCATTTGTCTAGACTCATAAAATTTGATGTGAGATTACTGTGTTGTATTGAGAACTTTTTATATGGGAGGTACTATCTTCTACACATATTATTTCATTTAACACAGAGCTCAGTGAGGTTGCAATAGCTCTTTATTCTATTTTATGGGTCAGGAAACTGAGGCTTAGGGAGGAACATGCCCAGAGGTACCCAGACAGTGAGTGGGCAGTTAGGTCTATCTGACAGTACCAGGACTCTATGCCACCACCTTCCTCTTTCGCCATTTTTATCATTCATTCATTCATTCATTCATTCATTCATCTATGAGTAAGTGCCCCTCTGTGTACCAGGTACTATGAATGGGGCTGATATTGGGAAGAGTAGGAAATGATCTGCTCCTAAAAGGGAACAGAAGCATTTAGTAGGTCATTATAGCCTCTCTAGAGCAAAGGTAGGCCCAGAGGCAAAGAGCTCCGAGCTACCCCGCCCCGCTCAGGAGCCTAAAGCTCCTCATTGCTCTTTACCTGGTTTCCAAGATCCCCCATAACTTGCCATTTTTTATTCACCTTCTTGTCCAACACAGCAGCCTCTGTCCTCCACCCTGGGTGGGCCGGTTTTCTCTGCAAATATTGGTTAAGTCAGTGGTTCTCAACCTTGGCTGCACATTAGAATCACCAGGGAATCTTTTTAAAATCCTGATTTCTGAGCCTCATCCTCCGGAAATTCTGTTTCTTTGTTACTAATGTTGTGGCCCCACCTAGTAACAAAGAAACAGAATTTCCGGAGGATGAGGCCCAGAAATCAGGATTTTAAAAAGATTCCCAGGTGATTCTAATGTGCAGCCAAGGTTGGGAACCACTGGGTCAAGTCACGGGCTCTGTTCATCTCATTTGGTTAAGGCTCAAGGGGCACGCTGACCTCAGCTGAGTTTAATTGGAGAAGCGCCATGTCAAGTCCCATCTCCTCAAAGAAGCCTTCCCAGATGGCCCCTGGTGACAATAATCTCTTCTGCTCAAGTATTTATGTAACAGGTTGTTTTAATCACTTTGGCCCCCTGTTGTTGTGTCTTCGACCCCCAATCCATTGCTTTATTATTAGGCCTTTTGTCCTCCCTGTAGTATGAAGGTGGCTGGGCACAGCACGTAGCAGTAAAGGCTGTCCCGTTGAACAAGCCTACATTTGAACCTGAGCCATTGTTACCTGTGTCTTGGGATATTTCGAAACTTCACCAGGTCTCAGTTTCTTCATCTGTAAAGTGATGATAGTAACATGGTCTACCTCATAGAGTTGCCATGTGATTGAAGTATGTAACACTTTAGAAAAAGCCACGAGACACACACACACACACACACACACACACACACACACACACGGGTGCCATGTTATTAGATGACATTCACTAGGTATGTGTTTTAGATGAAGTTACGAAACATTAAGCCTGGCAACATCACAGTCTGGAGAGAGGAAACTCTGAACATTCAAATAAAGGAAAATATGTGACCAAGAGCAACACTCCATGCTTAGAATTGATAATCATTTGATGAGATGAGCTACGCACATAATACAGATGTCAGCTGGGTCACCTTGTTGGAACTAGACCTGCTTCTCATGGACTTTGAGAAATCCAATGCCGTCCCCAAGATTTCTCTGAAGTCTGCTGAATTCATCCTCTCCTGTCTCAGTTCCCACACCTTGTCAGTTCTTTCTTCTTAATTTTTGTTAAATGAATCTCTCACACCACTAGAGCACTTTACTGAAAGTCTACAGAAGGTTCGTATAGGGATTTCTATCGCAGAAATTCCAACTGCTAAGTTGAATGCTAGGAAATCCTGTTCTGAGAGGACCCATGGTCCTTCCCTCCCGGTCACCTGGTCTTTCACTTCTCACCCCCACATCCACTGTCACATGGAATCCTTTCTAATGAACTGCTGTTTAGCCAAGTGCTGCCTTTACTCCTGCAACATTTAAACTCTTAGGGCCTTATCTTCTTGCTTGGAAACTCATCAAGGTATTTTTCCAAACGAGACAGTTATCTTTCTAAGAGGAATTCTGGTGCCAGCTACTAATCCAGATTTTAAACCCACCACATCTAAATTATTAAAGTTACCCATCCCGATCAGACTGGCATCTCTGCCACTAAGTCTGTCATCTGGGACACAACTAGGCCACTTTTGACATCCCTATAGAATGGGGAGACAATCAAGACGATTGCTTCTGTCTGCAAAACCATATGTGATAATTACATGGCTGAAAGATGTGAAGATAATTAATCCCGTCTCAAAGCAGTTCAGGAACATAGCCTACCTCAGATACGTGAACATGAAGGTGCACAAATCTTCACAATAAGTCAGAACACAAGCCCAAGATTTAAATTTGTCATCAATGTGCTCGAGAGGAATGTATTATTATCAACTCTCAAGGGGAAAGGTGAAGAATTAACTGCTAAGTTATCAATTCCAGTATCTTAGCCATTGGATCAACAAACATTTATGATGTCACAGTTTCTTAGGAAGAGGGAGTGGCTCTGACTCAGACTCTCTCCTGAGGACACAGCAAGGGCTGGGTCGGGACTACAGTCACCTGACCCTTGACTGGGGCTGGAGCATCTGCTCCCAAGACAGCCCACTGTGTGGCTATGGGCAGTAGGTCTCAGTTGCTTGCAGGTTCCTGGTAGAAGTTTCTCACCACACAGGCTTGTCCACAGAATGGCTTGAATGTCCTCACAACATGGCTGTGGGCTTCCCTGAGACTGAGTGATGAGAGAGAGAGAGAGAGAGAGAGAGAGAGACAGAGACACTCAGGCTGTCACTTGTGCCATTTTTTTAATGAGAGAGAGAGAGAGAGAGAGAGAGAGAGAGACACTCAGGCTGTCACTTGTGCCATTTTTTTAAGTTAGATTTAAGTCACTAAGTGCAACCCACACTCAAGGAAACAGGAATTACTAGTAAGCTGACTTTTCAAAGAGAAAGGCAGAGTGTGTGGGCATCCTGAAAACCACTGTGAGGACTAGTCTCATAGAACCACCTACAGGTGACCTTCAGGTGAAAACTGAAACAAATATTGCAAAATTTAGGGAGGACTCATTCTCTCCTCCTCGCTCTCACGGGTCCTTAGGGAACCCTGTCCCGGATCTACAGGGAAAACTGGACAGAGATGGATAGAGGGCAGGCGAGAGGAAGACTGAATGTGGGGCGCGCCGATTTTAGCATTCTGCGCCGTCCAGAGTCATGTCAGCAGCAGAGTGAGATTAATTGGGGAATTGAATTTCCTATTTTCTTGTTCTACTGCTTTCCCTCCCAAATCCTTCTCCTTAGCCACAGAGGTTATCAGACGACACGCAGGGTTTCTCCCTTCATTATTCTTAGCGCTAAGGACCCATTAAGCGGCATAGATGCTTCCAGGGATCAAACAATCAATCATTTCTTTCTCTGAAACTGGGCCAGAGTGATCACACGTTTCGCTCTGCTTTATAAAGGCTACGGCTGGGGAGCCAGCACACACACACACGATAAAAATACTTTCCAATTGATTCGCAGCTATTATTAGAGCTGGTATTTACTTAAATGGGCTGTGTCACCATATTGCATTTACTGTATTGTGTAAAGAAGGAATATTTAGCACCATAAACAGATTTCTCTTTCTGATGCTGCTGAGCCGTGCCGATTTACATCTGCCGCGTGCAGTCACTGCTTCCTCCTCCTGGAAAAAATACTTCTTCTTTATTAATAGTTTCAACAATAAAGATAAATTTTTAAAAATCTAAAGCCAAGAATTCTGGTTTTAAACCAACCCCTAAATCTGGAACCCTTTTTATGTTTAAAAAAAAAAAAGATCTGGCATATAGATAAATTCAAAGATTTGCCAAAGATCTTTACTGGAGTATTTAACGTAACAAGGTCGAAAATTAGATGCATGGGCCTGAGCCATCAGCGAGGACTGCTGTGTAAGTCAGTCATCATTTCTCTGGTGAGCAGACAGGTGACCTTCCTGTGTGAACTCCTTCAGCAGGTTTCCTCTCTCACTGCCAACGACCACATGTAAGACCACTTGAAAACGGAGTTAGACAGTGATGCTGAATCGAAGGGTCATCCTGTTGTCCCAGGTGCGACAGCTCACTTACGGTAATAGGACTGAGCCCATCCAAACAGCTCCAGCTGGGAGCGCAGTCAAAGAAAAGAAAAGAAGGAAACCCCACACAGGAGGAGCACTAAAGGACCCCTCTGATGATCGTGGCCCTGAGACCAGCATCCAGAGAGGAAGAGGGGTGACTGTGGTTACCAGGGTAATTGGGGTGCTTCAGGGAAGGGCGACATCTGAAGATGGGGACAGGCTTCAGACAGCACCGAGCAGGATCTCGGGCCCCCAGCGGAGGCTCATGACTATTTTGTGACTGAAGTTAAGCTTAATCCCTTTGAGAGAAATGAGGGCACTTCGGAACTACATCCAGAAAGATAGATACCTTATTCTGCAAGTATGAATTAGATATCTTGAAGAAATCTCAATTATTCCAGGAATTAGGGAATGTGGCATTACTATAACAATAATAATAACATTTTGGAATTTAATAGAATTCACCCTTGCCCCTCCACACTCCTTATCAAAGGTTAAGCCTTTAAAAATGTTTTTTTTTTCTCCATTTTTTTTCATAACTAGAGGCCCAGGCACAAAATCGTGTGCGGGTAGGGTCCCTAGGCCTAGTCTGTGATCATGGCCGTCTTCTGCCCACTCAACAGTCTCCAATCCCCACCAGCCACCACCCACCAGGTTCCCCGTGGTTCCCCGTTCGCCATGCTGTGAACGGAGCCTGTGGGGCCAGACCGAGAGGTGGTCAATGCACCTCATAGCGACTGGTCAAGTGGTAGTTCCAGTCCTTATGGTCGCTGGCCTTTTATTCTATAGGATTATAAATCCTCTACAGGGCCCTTAGGGAGAATGTGAAAAATATATAAAAATATAAAGAAAAAAATCAGTCATACTGCTTTTACCTAGAAACAGACATGATAAACATTTAGGCTTATTTCTCCCCAGTAAGTTTTGAAGCGCATTGTCACACGGCTAGGATAGATAATACTGCAAGTAGACCCTGGCATGCTGCTTTTTGGAATTTAAAAAATAACATTTTATTTTGACTAAAAAGTGACTGCGCACTCATTGTAGAAAACCTGGGAAAAACTAGGGAAGTATAAAGCACGAAATATGAGCATCAGGAGTAAACCAGCCACTCACGTGGGCACTGATCATATTTTGGTGACCTGCCCTTCCAGGATTTTGTTTCTGGTCTTTAACAAGCCTGTAGACTCATGTGAGAGCATCAGCCATTCCTTAAGGGTTCAATGACCATTTAAGCAAGACTGGAGTTGAAGACTCCTGGAAAGTCAGGTCCTTTCATCAAAATTATGTGGATTTCTTTTTCCAGTTGATGTCTTATCGTGACCTTGGCGTGAGGGGGAGCGCAGTGTTGCCTGGGAACAAGATGCCTCTGGAATCGAGGCCTCTGGGCTCCTGCAGGCAGGAGGCTGGTGTTCCTGCTGGAGAGAAGGGCTGAGCTGAGGACAGGGCGGACGAGATGTGTGAATGGACATCTGGGGGCTAAGAGGCAGCGTGGGATGCTGTGGAGCTGCGATCATCAGCCCCCCTCAAAACGCCTCAGCTACCAAAAATTCTCCTGAGTGCAGAAACTTCGTATCGCACAATAACAACAAAAATCACAGCCGATGGCCCCTATCTTCCTCCGGGGAGTCCCTCCTTTTCTCTACGCTGGGATCACAGAGAATCTTGCCAAGAAGAGTTAAGCTCAAAGGTCTCACAAAAGCAGGAAAAACCCAAATGATTATTATTCTGGATCTCACATTTCACTGAATTTTATTCTGCAGCTTCCAGGGGGCTCGTGGTACAGAGGAAGCATAAACGCGGTGGTGCCATGTGCCTGTGCTCACCGGCACGTCGGTCAGTTTGTGGACATGCCGAGTGGTACAGAGACCTCCTCCTGAGCCCTGGGTTTATCATCCAGACCAGGGCTCATGCCGCCTGCTCTGCCCAGGCGTGGGGCTCAGGTTGCTGACAATGGACAGGGCCTGGCACACACAGGAGTCACTGCTTGTTCCTCCCTTGCTTTAAATTCACCGGCTGCCTCTCATCAGAGCGGGTCTGATGGGTGGGGCACTGGCCAGGGGCGGCTCTGGACTCATGTTCTCAGGGAGGGTGACTGCCTCCCTTTTGCTTATGCAGGTCTGCAGAATTGCAGACAGAGCAAAAGAGATTTCAGGTAGAGGAGAGGTTTTAACTATTTATCTTTAGTAAAAGAAAATTTGATTCACATTGATGTGTCATTAGAAAGTTAGACAATACGGAAGAATATGAAATAAATAGTGAAGGAATCCCCACTCTGCATTTCCACAAAAATAACCACTGCTACCAGTTGTGTGAACATGCTTCCAGAACTTTCTGTTCACCTCCTAATACATAAACACACGCGCTTGTGTTTTCACAATATCTGCTCAGGATGGTGGCAAATCCCCGAGCCAGCACACCACAGTGGCGGCTCGTTTTTAACACGGCTGTGGGAACTTTCCGTGTTGGATGAACCACACGTAAGTAACCAGTCTGAGAAGAGGAAGAGGCGCAAACAGCAATTCTCCACATTCTATCGGAGCAACTGTGAGCAAACAAACACATTACGCTTTTGTAAGACTCAGTAACGTCATCTATAAAATGGGCAAAAGAATACCACCCCCATGGCATTATTATGAAGAGCCAATGAGTTCATATACATCAAAGCCCTTCACAAACTATAAAGCAAAACGTGACACTACCTCTCACACCTGGGGGGGTGGGCTAGGCCATGGCCAAGGGCGACACCAGAACTGCACGTTTGAATGTTTACCTGCCCTGCCAGTGTGAAATGCCACAGCTGTGGGCAATTCCCCGGTGAAACGTCATGCCAGCGCGTTTTATACCAAAGCCGGCTGCCCTAGTGTCCCATCTCAGGCAGTTCTGCACGGATGGAGCTCCAGGAACCCTCGATCTCCTATTTTGAAGTGTGCCCATGTTCACAGAGGCAGAAGCCATGGCTGCAGAGGGCTCTTCTCTCCTCATCAAGAGGAAATGGCAGAGGGTGCTTTCCTGTCTGCCTCGTGAAGATAAAACAGAACTGAGTGAGCTGGCCGTGGGTCTGGATTCCTTAGTAAGTGGTTAATGCCACTGACAGGAGGGAAGGTAAGAGTCTGAAGGAGTCGCCTGAGGTCAGGTTAATAAGGCTCCTTTCTGCTCTCTCTCTCTCTCTCTCTCTCTTTCTCTCAGAACTGGGGCATCTCACTCTTATTAAGACAAGGCTAGTGTGTCCTCTTGACAAGGTAGATTCGCCTGCACCCTCTGAGTGGCCGGCAGCCTGGCTCCAGTCCACTGGCCCACTTGCGCATGGCAGTCATGAAAAAGACCAGACACAAAATCAAGGCCTTTGCATTTCAGGAGGGAGAAAGGAAGCCGCCTACTTAAGTTCACTATTCCCTGCAGCTAAGAGGGAAGCGCTGTGAGACGGTGGATCAGTGTCCACCCTCCAGGACCTTAGCTGCAGGCCAAGTGGACTTTGAGTTGAGCAGAGGAATTTGGTCACCAGACAGCCTGCTGGGCGTGAGGTCAGTTCTCCCTGCAGTTCACTAAGGAGCTTTTCAACTTCTTTGTTTGTACCCTGGATCATCAATCTTATGAAACAACTCATTGGCTTTTAACCAAACAAAACACTGCAGATGAGGAAGGGATAGTCGTCCAAGCGAATACCCTAATGGAAGCCCCACGCTTGCTGGCTAATGAGTCTTTTCTACTTCTTACCAGATACTGACACCTGGGAAGCACTTTGAAAAATACATTGGGGCTTTCCCTTAGGAAAACGTTTCCAGGAGTCAAATTCTCAGCCCTTCTCAGCTTTTCAGGAACAAAGATCCAGGCCCCGGGAGCGAGGACATTCTCTGGCTCCCTGTGGGCCTGGCTGTAGTCCATGTTCTATTTTTTTAGACCCGGCAAGTTTTCCTTCACTGGGAAAGGACGCTCCTATCACCAGCTGCCATGCGTGGCCCTGCCTCACTCTCAGGCGTGGCCTGCCCGCGGGGCAGCGCTCGCAAACCATTGTTCAGGTGTCCTCAGCACGCAGAAGACAAACCATCCCATCAGAGGAACAACAATTGCCACTTAGAGGAACAAATGCATGCTGCCAATTTCGGTCCCCATTGTCCCCAGCACGTTTGTAAAACTCTCTGCCCTAAATAATCCGTGATGCGGAGTCTAAAGTCAAAACCCCCACGTGCAATGACTAACAGGCAGATGCGACACGGCTAACAATGAGAGCGAACACAGAAATAAAACAGCCCGAGTCAATCCTGAGAGACTGTTCCTCACACCTCATCATCAGACCCGAGGCCGGGTATTTAAGGAATGGAAAGAGGGCGTTCTTTAACCAACAACTGCAGTCAGGCGAGAGGCAGTGCGGTGGGCGTGGGGAAAAGGAATTTGGAGTCAGACTTGGGTACCATTTTTTCTTCTGAAGGAGCTGGGTCTCGGAGGTCTCCTAACGAGTTTCCCAGCCTCGTTTCCACATTCCGTGGATGGGGACGACATCCACGACAGCGCTACAGCCTCCTTGTCGGGAGCTAATGGACACGAAGTCACCACAGAGAGCTGTATGAGCGCCCGCGTTTCTGAAAGGGATTTCCTTGGAAAGGACAGAGGTGGGACTGGAGAACGGGAGTGGGTGGGACTGTGGCCTGTGAGAGCGGGGATTGCTCTGCACCTTCGGTCTTACCTCCCACAGCCCCTCCTCCCTGTGCCAGGAGGTCCCCACTATCAGACCTTCCCAGTGGGTGCCGGAGAGATGCTGGGGTGGGCCGCTCAGCTGGGGAGCTCACCAAGGCCCTGGGATTTCCCTCTGGTTCAGACGAGAGCCCTCCTTCACTGTTTTAGGGGGAAGGCAGATGTGTCCACACTTGAAACAATGATTAGCTGAGTTGGCAGCAGTCTTGGTTACGGGTGGTTGGCGTGTTGATGAGGGAGGGCCATGCGAATGGCTTTGAGATTCCCTGGGACGTTAATCAGGGCCTGGAGCGGAAAATAATACCCTGAAATGGTGTGGGCCCAGCTCGGCTGTGCACTCTGCTCCAATTCCTTTTGGGCTTCAGACGGAGGCAGAGAAGAAGGAAGAAAGAAAAGGGAAAACCACAGAGGAAATAAGAGGAAAAGAAGGGGAGATACCCACAAGGAGCAGCACGTGCCCGTCCTGACTTGGCAAAGCAAGGGAGTGTCATAGCCCTGCTTCCCACAACTTACATGTCCCATGCTCAGGCGCTCCGAGTCCCCATGGCCACGGCTGCAGGATGTGGGACGGTAAGTGCATGGCCACGTGTGCCTATGTCTGTCTTCCCCTCCAGGAGCCAAGGCCATTCCTGAGGGGGAAGCCAGCGGGACGTGAGGTCCGGGTCTGGGTTGCGAAGAAAAGCTTCAGTTTAAGGATTTCCCCGAGTCACCTGACATCAGATCCCACTTCCCTCGGCCGTGATACTGGGGCTGAGCTCTGAGCACTGGGTTAGGTGTGGGGTGAAAAGGAAGATTCGAAGATTCTGGACTCAGCCAGGGCCCAGGCACCTGGGGGGGCTGGAGGGGAGGGCCAAGGGGTGCGCCCCTGCCCACTCACCTGAAGTCCTCGGGGGTGATCTGTGCAAACGCTCCCTGCTTTTCTGCATTTTATAACGAGCTCTCCTGGGAGTGTGTCATCCACACCTGTGGTTCCCAAACCTGCGGAGCCCAACAAGCACCTGGGGCCTTTATTTATATCTGTCTCCTCCGCCTTAACCAAGTCAGAGTCACTGGGACTTGGACCCAAGAGCCTATTTGTGTTTCTTAATTATTTTAACATTAAAGTATCAGAAATTTAAGCAAAAGAGTAGCCTTAAGTCCCAATCCAAGAACATATGATTTTTTTCTTCAGTTTTGCATGTTTACTTGTAGTCTGTGCCTATGTGGTTATTTAGTGTTTTCTTATTTTTAGTAATATCAGATAGGATTTGGTATTCTACAACTTTCATTGACATTATCTGATGAGTATTTTTCTATTTCACTCTAGTTTCTTTTTATTTTACCTCCCTGCTCCCCTTCCAGATAACCACTGTTAAAACTTATGTTTTTTTTCCACACACATCTCTGTGCTTACATATAACATGCTAATACACACATGCTATTGCTTCCTTTACAACACATATCTCCATATATTGCTTTTGTCACTTAATGCATCTTGGAATTCCCTCCAGATTTCTAGGTTAGACATAACTCATAGGTGCACAATATTCTATGACAGGATGTGGGACTATCCAGTCAGCGTTATCCAGAGAAACAAAACCAATAGGATAGATAGATAGAGTGATGGATTGATTTAAAAATTAGCTTATGTGATAGTAGAGGCTTGGTAAATCTAAAATCTGCAGAGTAAGTTGCTGGCAGGCTGGAGACCCCGGGGAGAGTTGCAGTCTGAATTCAAAGAATGTCTGTTGGGCACAATTCCTCTTGCTATGGGCAGCCAGTTTTTGCTTTATTAATGCCTTCAACTGATTAGATGAGGCCCACCCACATTATGGAGGGTAATTTGTTTACTCAAAGTCCGCCTATTTAAATGTAAACCTCATTCAAAAAACACGCTTACAGCAACATCCAGAAGAATGTTTGACCAAATATCTGGGCACTGTGGCCTAGCCAAATTGATACATAGAATTAACCATCATACATCCCAATTCATTCATTTCCCAATTCGCTTCTTTATTTATAGACTTTCAATTCTCCCCCTATATTCTTTCTGCCTTTATAATGCTCATGTATCAAAATCCTTTTTATTTTCACAGAATAGAATCCCAGAAAAAAAGATCATTGGGTCCAACAGTGAGCTTATTTGTAATTTTTAACAGATGCCGTCGAATCACCTCCGAAAGGAGTTCATATTGTTTGAAGCGACCTGTTAGGGTAATTGTGGCCCAGCCAGGCCAGTTCTAATCAGCGAGAGTTCAAACATTAAGCCCTTTCCTCCGATGACAATGTGGAAATGATTGTAAGAAACTTTCTCCAGGGCTGAGAGCGTAAAGCCTTTCTCATTCAGGTTTGATGATTACTGAGGTCAGGGTCTCTAATAACTGACATTGACAGCCTCCCATTGCCATGGGCCTGGAAGGCGGTGCTGTGGGAAGAGGGCAAGAAGGCGCACAGTCCCAGGTCGAGGAGGGAGGAGACGGTTTAATGTGGCCTCACTGGACCTTCGTGCCTGCTGGGTAATATTTCTTTTATTAATATATTTTATTGGTTTTTTACAGAGAGGAAGGGAGAGGGATAGAGAGTTAGAAACATCGATGAGAGAGAAACATCGATCAGCTGCCTCTTGCACACCCCCTACTGGGGATGTGCCGCAACCAAGGTACATGCCCTTGACCGAAATCAAACCTGGGACCCTTGAGTCCGCAAGCCGACGCTCTATCCACTGAGCCAAACCGGTTAGGGCTGGGTAATATTTTGAGATGTTAATCTATGCTTTGCTTTTTCTCTCTCCTCTGTTCTATTCTTCCCCTCCCCTTTATTCAAGCAGGAGGCTAAGGGAAGTATGAGCCAGAGAAGAAAGTGGAAGTGGCCTGGAAGATGTCTTTTCCCATGAAGAAGGTGTGAGAGTTCTGCAGCGCTAAGAGGAAAAGGGGTGTTGCAAGAAGAGACCAGGTGGCAGAAGAAGCAGAGGGCAGCGGCTAGACCAGCCGTGGGCAAACTACGGCCCGCGGGCCGGATCCGGCCCATTTGAAATGAATAAAACTAAAAAAAAAAAGACCGTACCCTTTTATGTAATGATGTTTACTTTGAATTTATATTAGTTCACACAAACACTCCATCCATGCTTTTGTTCCGGCCCTCCGGTCCAGTTTAAGAACCCATTGTGGCCCTCGAGTCAAAAAGTTTGCCCACCCCTGGGCTAGACCGAGGTATCCACCCAAGTGAGGGGCAGATGAGGGGAGGGCATGGCGGCTCCTGGAGCCACAGTGATCTCATTTAACACCCGGCAGAGGAGAGAGGAGCTCAGGAACAGGGCTGAGAGTCTGGCTCAGGCAGATGGGAACTCTGGCTGCCTCCCCAAATATTCCCCATTCCAGGTATAGCACCCCATGCCCAACCTTGGCTCAGCCCAAGACCCCAGAACGATGGTACAGCCCTAGGTCAAAACCCCAATAATATCCGGTTTCAATAGTCTTAGCTGTAGAATGGGAGGCTTGGAGTAAAAGTATGTTGATTTAAGGCAGGTTTCCGAACCTTGGAGCTCCTGATCTTTTGCGCTGGGTGTTTGCTGTGGGTCTGTCCTGTGCATGTAGGGTGTATAGCAGCATCCCTAGCCTCTACTCACTAGTAGAGGTGGGGAAGGCCAAGCTTTTCATTTCTAGAAAGGAAGGGAAGACGGGGCGAGGCCGCATGAATGGCCACTGCCCTCGCCAAATATGGATGGTGCGGCGTGGGTGAAGGGTTGAGAAAACTTTCTGACTGTCAGCTGGTGTGGGCAGTCCCTGGGTCAGGATGCCTTCCCCTGAAGGTCAGGCTGCCTGGGTGGGTCTGACTCAGCCAGCACTGCCATGGGGGTGACCTCTCAAGCTGTGTCCCACCTCACAGACCCCTACACCTGTGTGTGGGCTCAGGGGGGGAGGGGATGAGACAGGGAGCAGTAACATGGAGCCATGGTGGTTGGTAGCCTCAATGAGCACGTTAGAAACTCTGATGAAACTTATATACTGGAGCGTGCATCAGAGTTCAATGGAAGAAGAGGCCTATGACAGAGAAGGAAAGCAAAGAAAAGGGAGAGTGGGAAGCAAAGGAAAATGGGTGGGAGGATCTTTGGAGAGTGACACACAGGGGCAATGAAATAAAAGACAAATGAAAGGCCATTGAGACTGAGACAGTGCATTTAGATTTAACAAAATGGAAAGGAAGACAAGTAGGTCTCAGGATGAGGAATTATGCTCATTTCATTATATCAATTTTTAAAATACTTATTTCTTTTTGATTGCTAATGTACTACCGAAATACATCATAGTTTCTTTCTTTCTTTTTGTCTCACACACTAGGCCTTGGGGAGAAATTTCACCTGGGCTTTGGTCTTAGAAGTCACGGTTCTGTTACTTAGTGTGACTCAACAAATCTGATTTCCTCGCTGAACCAGTTTCCTGATGTTTAAAGTAAATATACACAATGCCTGACTCCTGAAGTGTTATGAAAGTCAAATGGAAAAAGAAAGTACAAACTTGTAATCTATATACAAAATGGTAATTATACTCATTTACAACAAAAAATACAGTGCCCTCCCATTCCTTCTTCACCCAGCTTCCAAGTGGAAGTCTGAATCATACCTGCTTAAGGGGCTCTCCTGTCTAAAGTGCTCCAGGGCTCCCCATGGTTTTCCAGCAAACGTTTAGCCCTGGTGGCTTAGCCCACACAGCCTCCCAGCCTGGTTTCTGCGCACCCCGCTGGCCTCATCCCCACCAGTCCACGCCTGAAGTCAGCAGGGCAGTGACCCTAATTTACCCGCATTGCATTCTCCTAACGCAAGAGAGTCTCAGTACAGGGCGCCTGGGTCCACGGCTGCAAACTCAGGTGCCCACAGGGCCAGGCAGGGGACATCAGCAGTGGGCGAGCCAAGCGAAGGGGCCAGTGGGCAGTTACTGCTTGGACGCAGCTTACTGTCTCCCCTGGCAGCAACAGGGTCCCGATCTCGTTAGATCTTCAGGAGAATCCCCTCCAATCCAGATTTTCATATGAACTCTCCTAATTTTTTAAAGCTCAAAGTGTTGTCCAAATAGCATATATCACAGGACTAGACTTCACTGTGAGCTACCATTTTCAACCCCTGGCCTTATTCTTCATGTATATTGAAATGAGAACAAAAACTAGACATATAAACACAATAAGGAATGTTGTTAATCGCTGTTCTGATATTTCTTTACTTGATCAAATCATTCTGGCCCTTCAAAATGCTACATAACACCTCCAATGGGAAGCCCTCCTAGACATACCCTTCACTTCCCACTCCCCAGGACTCATCCCTCTGCCACCCCCTGGGTCTACGTCTGATGACTGTGCGACCCTACACAGTTGCTGAAGCTCCCGCCATCACGTCAGTACTGCAGAGAGCAGGATGGGGGGCGGGGGCAGTGCAAAACGGCCTGCTCTCAGGTGAGTCGGCCCCTCTCCGAGGGCTTCAGCAGTCTTAGCCCCAAACTTCACTTATTTTTCTTACATCTCATTGTCCAATTCCAGCTGAAGGGGTGAGGTGCAGGGGTGGGGACCCTTTTTTCTGCCAGGGGCCATTTGGATATTTATAACATCATTCGCCGGCCATACAAAATTATCAACTTAAAAATTAGCCTGCTGTGTTTGGGCAAACATGTAATTAACTCACCCCTAATGCCTTGGCAGGGCCAGACCAAATAATTCTCAGGCCTTATACGGCCCGAGGTCCGGATGTTCCCCACCCCTGGGTTAGGGAGATGTAATAGTATCTCCAGCTAGGATACAATCAGGGCTCTGTAGTAGAAGGAATAATGGTTATTAAGTGCGCAATTAGCATTCTCTTTCATACCTACTGGCTTGTTTTTCCTGCTTCTACTATCATCCCTACAATTTATTCTCCAAACAACCAGTTTTTAAATTGGATTATACCATCTTCCCCGATGTAAGCAATTTTAATGGCTTCCATTGTCCTTAGGACAAGGCCAGTGCTTTCCTATGGCCTGAAATGCCTGTGTGACTGGGCACCCCACCCCTTCTCTCCCCAAGTCTCCCTTCTACCCTCTCGCTCTCACTCTCCCTCCCCGGAGGCCACCGTGACTTCAGTCTCCTGGATGTGCCAGGCTCTTTCCCACCGTGTGCAGCTGCCCCTGCCTTGAGAGCTCTGCCCCACTGGTGTCTCCACGCAGCAGCTGAAATGTCTCATCCTCAAGAGGCCGTGCTCGCCACGTCGCTCAGAGCACCTCTCCGTCCCCATTGCTCTTGGGCCTACATTCTCACTCATGAGCTCCCCATAGCTGAGGACACCATTTTTTAAAAATAAAAATTGTTAATCTTCACCCAAGGACATGTTTTTATTGATTTTAAAGAGAGGGGAAGGGAGAGGAAGAGAGAGAAACATCGATCAGTTGCCTCCCCTATGCATACCGACTGGGGATAAACCCGCAACCTGGCTATGTGCCCTGACCTGGAATGGACCTGTGACCCTTCGGAGCACGGACGACGCTCCAACCAACTGAGCACGGCCAGGGCGAGGACACCTTTCGTTGTTGTTCTTACCATCTATTCTATTTCCACCATTGATTGCACCAGTCATTTCCCATAGGATAATGCAAACAGGAAACATATTCTAAAGGTAATTCAAGCAGTAAGAGGGACACTGGAAAACAGAAAAGCATAATGACTGAGCTCACCAGCAGAGCTGGGGACACCAGTCTCCCTCCCGAGGCCCCGTCTGCAGTGAGGACCAGGGGAATGTGGCCGGCTCCCTGTGCATGTGCCCCAGGGCCCGGTAGCGGCCCTCAGTAAATACTCATTTGCCTGAATTGCTAACATAAGTCAGTGCGTTCGTTTGCCCTCCTGGACTTAAACAAGTAAGAGGTATGTGGGACTCATCCAAACACTTACAAGCCACCCTCCCTCCCCAAACCCATCACAAAAAGTTATGAATCTAGAAAGGTATCAAATCCTGCCCCACTAGTCATTTATCAATGCCGAAAAGCCCCCCGTTCTCTTTCCATCTCACATAGAACAGCCTTTCTCAGCCTCCCCAGGTCAGCTATTCTGTGCTGAGTGATGGATGGGCAGTGGCTGCTCCCACGTCCCCAGTTCAGTTAAACGTATTCATCAAACATCAGTCATTAAGCATTCGCAGGGAGAGGATGCTGACTAGTTTACATGTTGGGAAACCAGCTCTATTTGCTTCAACCTAAAACAACACAAAAAGCAAACACAACTCGAGGAAACCATTTTCCTTGAAACCTCTGCCTCAAAAATGAAAACAAAACAAGACAAGAACCAGGACGGGATTCTCGAGGTGTATCCTGCGCCTTTCCCCGGGGATTGGAGGGGAAGGTGAGTGGGGAACATGTGAACCGAGGGGCTGGCGCCATCTGCGGCCTGGGCCGGGGGCCCATCACTAATGCTTTTCCTTCCCTACATGTGTGTGCCGATTCCGCACTGGCTCTAACACGCGCCAGGAAAGGGGGAGAGAGGAATGTTAAGACTCTCTCACTGGCTCGAGTGCTGACATCTGTTTTCTGCTCCAATTAAAGCGAGACCTTGGGAGTTTAGGGTGACGCTCTGCCCGGATGAACTTTGGCAAAGTGCTGGAGGGGTGGCCCAGCGGCCTGGACCCAGCGCAGACGTCAACACGGGGACGGTCCAGGTGAATGCAAGTTTGCGTCTTTCCTTCCCTACGGAGACCTCAGGAGAGAGCGCCGCACAGCCCGACACCAGATGTGATCAGATTCTGCCCAGATGCTCCATCAACATGTGTCAGCAGTTGAAAAGGCCGCTTCTAATTGGGACAAAATTACGTTCTCCAACGTGTAGGTAAAATGCACAAGTGAAAATGTAACTCCGGGGCTGTTTAAAAGTACTCTGTATGCTTTATTTTCCTCAAGCGCAGAGAAAGTTCAGGCTGAGCAAATGTGTGTGCTTGCAGTAAGTCTCTCAGAGAGGAAAGAGTGGCGAGACACAGGAACTGGGCACCGCCCAGCTCCCTTTGCTTACAGATGACATTGCTCGGTGGTTTAGGATCCCATCACCCGATTTGAAGACTGTCTAGGTTTTAGTAAATCCTTTCTTCCTTGCTGAGTGACGAGATCCTAATGTTAGCAAGCGTAACTTATTTCCTACTGAAGACACCAAAATGTTTTCTTGGGTTTAGTGTAGAGCTTCTGTTTTCAACCAATGCTTCAACATCCTTCGTTAAGTGCCTGCCTGATGCCCTGGGCCGTGGACAGTGGGGAGATGGCAGTGAGCTGTGTGTGTGACATCAGTGACGGCTGTGAGCTTTAAGGACCTCCTGGTGGAGTAGCAGAGACGGCCCAGTAAACAGGAAATTACAGCACTCGTGGAAACACAGTGATAGAGGAAGATTGAGATGCCCTGGGAGCACGGGGGCTCACCAGATTCGGCCTGGAGCCAGGGCTGGTCTGAGAAAGCTTCCAGGAGGAAGAGATGCGGGAGCTCTGGGGGAGACGGGGTGCAGGAACCAGGAGAGGTCAAGTGCACCGCAGGCCGAGGCAGCGTGCCTGCTGTAACCATGTCAGCCGCTACACAGGGCGCACATTTCAGTTAGGAGGTGAATAACTAAAACTGTGCAAAAGCAGAAAGGGCTTCCCCAGGAAGCAGCAAGTTCCAAATTATTAGAAGAATGGATTACATTTGGGGGAATTATACAAACGGATTTCTCCACTGGGTGAGAGGATGCGTGGGCCTATGGTCTGGTCCCAGAGCCAACCCAAGTTGCTGGGCAGAGCTCAGGAGGGCGCTTAGAGCTCCCTAGTGAATCAAATCAAAACCACTGTAAGATACCACTTCTCACCCGTCAGGGTTAGGGAGTCATCAGGATAGCTACTATGGAGGAAAAAGAAAAACAGCAAGCGTTGTCAAGGATGTGGAAGGACGGATCCCTTCTTATTTTGGGGGAGGAAAAAATGTAGCAGCTGCTGTGGAAACCCTGGTGCTTTCTCAACACCCAAAAGGATTGAAACCAGGGACTCAAACAGACGTTTTAGTTCCTAGCATTGTTCACAATAGCCAAAAGGCAGAAACAACCCAAATCTCCCCCAACAGACGAATGAATAAGCAAAATGCGGTAGGTTATTCAGCCTGAAAAGGAATGTAATTCTGATACATGCTACCACATGCAGACAGTATGTCAAGTGAAATAAGCCAGGCACAAAAGGACAAATATTGTAGGATTCCACTTAGATGTGATATCTAGACTAGGAAACAGGAAGCAGTCTAGAGCAGTGGTCACCAACCGGTGGTCCGCGGACCACTGGTGGTCCGTGAGGTCCGAAAGGTTGGCGACTGCTGGTCTAGAGGTCACGGGGGCGAGGGAGGGGGAATGGGAGTTATTGCTTACTGGTTACAGAGATTCTATTTGGGGTAGAGAAAAAGGTTTGGAAATAGATAGTGGTGATGGTTGTACAGTAATGTGAATGTATTTAATGTCATTGAGTTATATACTTAAAAGTACTAGTTAAAATGGTTAAGTTTATGTTATGTATATTTTACCACATTTTTTTTTTTTAAAAAAGCTCCCCAGCAGACTCTGAAGAAGTTGGTCCATAGAGCAGTTTGGGAGGACACTGAGCTCATTCAGATCTAGGAGTTTCAGAGGCTAAAACAGTCAGAGTCTGCATATCATTAAGTAAAAACAAACGGAGGGGTCCCCCAGGCCTGGCTGGCATCTGTCTGAGCCCCTGGTCGGCAAACTCATCAGTCAACAGAGCCAAATATCAACAGTACAACGATTGAAATTTCTTTTGAGAGCCAAATTTTTTAAACTTAATCTATATAGGTAGGTACATTGTTATTAACTTAATTAGGGTACTCCTAAGGCTTAGGAAGAGCCACACTCAAGGGGCCAAAGAGCCGCATGTGGCTCGTGAGCCGCAGTTTGCCGACCACGGGTCTGAGCCAGGAGAGGGCCTCCCTCCGATGAAAACAGCAGCGAAGCCCAAGGTCTTTCTCCAGGGCGGGGCAGGCCGGAGCATTGCAGCTTTTCTTGTCCATGAATCACTTACGGGGAATTTCATTTGTCAGTGTCACAGCAACCTAATAGAAAACAACAACCCCCACATTCCCTTTGGCGGGCACCCCACATTTCCTATGCACGTGTGTACTTTGAATCTTTGAACCTCATTTCCAAAAGGTGGGAAAGGAGGAAGGGGGTGCGGGTGAGCATCTTAGCCTGGGCTCTCTAGAGAGCAGAGTCTGGAACGAAGGCTCGAGTACCGGTAGGTGTTTTGGGAACTGGTCCCACGGCGCAGGAGTGAGGGATGGGGGGATACACAGGAAGGAGCAAAAGTCTATTTTGGGAATCATTCTTTAGTTGGGACACCTCTGTGGGCAATAAATAATCCTGTAGGACATTTTGAGCAGCCGTATAAATGAGAAGTCACAACGGCCCACGTAGGAATTGAAAAGGGGAAATATTTCTCCACCAGCTCAGTTCCTTATTGTCAGGAAGGCCCTGAGGAGCATTAACGGCTTGCATTACACACATGGGGCTGAGTGCGCAAGGACTCCGAGAGGACCCAGGCCGGAAGCAAGCGGCAAGTGGCCCAGGGCCAAGGCCAAGAGGGAAGCAGTGCCAGGCCGTGTCTCCGGGAAGCTCTCTGCCTGGGTGACCGCATGGAGCGTAGCAGGCGCAGTGCGCGCTGGGCTGAGGAAGAGGTGTGTGTACAAGAGCAGTCCGGGGCAATACATGATCCTGCAGTTCTGACGAGGTGTGTGGCTGCCACATGGGTCCACGGTCTTCCTGGGACCCCCGAAGAGCTCCCCAAGAAACACTAGCTCAATCCACAGACTCGTCTACATGCGAAGAAAAATGGCAGGGGTTAACTGGGGGAAGCGTCAATCCCGCTCATAAGTGAATAGTATTTGTTTGTTTGGGTTATAACTTTGACCCCCTGTAAACCACAACAAATAAAATAATACACTTCATTCTTTCCATCAACCATGTATCCCAAGTGGGATGCTCTCCCCAGAATTTCCACTAGTTTCTAAATCTAGGGGCACCGCTTTGCCCCGGGGTTGCCACAGAACCCCTTTAGCCCAGGGCTCTCAAAATGTGATCCCAAACTAGGAGCATCAGTGTCGCCTGGAAACTTGTCAGAAATTCAAATTCTTGAGTCCCACCCCGGACTTCCTGGATCAGAAACCCTGGGGTTGGGCCCAGCAACCTGTTTTAACGAGCAGGTGATTCGATGCACAGCCAAGGTTAGGAACTGCTGGCTTAGAGTGAACCAGTCACATGCTTTCAACCAGGTTCTTAGAATCACCCATTAGAGCTGTGGTTCTCAACCTTGGCTGCACATTAGAATCACCTGGGAATCTTTTTAAAATCCTGATTTCTGGGCCTCATCCTCCAGAAATTCTGTTTCTTTGTTACTAATGTTGTGGCCCCACCCCATAACAAAGAAACAGAATTTC
>NW_005366456.1:337458-339957 GCF_000412655.1 Myotis brandtii | reverse complement strand
GAATTTCTGGAGGATGAGGCCCAGAAATCAGGATTTTAAAAAGATTCCCAGGTGATTCTAATGTGCAGCCAAGGTTGAGAACCACTGCATTAGAGAAAAGGGCGTAAAATCAAGACTCAGTTTTCATTTTATCCCAGCAAACACTGCTTATGCCTGCGTTAGTTTCCTGTGGCTGCTGTAACAAATTACCACAAACCGCGTGGAAAATTACCACAAACCCCGTGGCTTAAAACAACAGAGATTTCCTCTCTCACGGTTCTGGAGGCCAGATGTCCAAAATCCAGGAGCCGGGAGGGCCACACTCCCTCTGAGGGCTCTAAAGAAGAACACTTCCTTACCTCTTTCTGCTTCCGGTGGCTCCTGACTCCAGTCTCCGCCTCGCCCTCTCATGGCCTTCCCCTCTGTCTGTCTGCCCGTGTGCGTCTCTCTCCATCTTATAACAACACCAGTCATTGGCTTTTCAGCGCCTGCTCCCAATCTTGTATGATCTCACCGGGAGATCTTTCAATTAATCACACCTGTGAAGACCCTCTATCAAGGTCGCATTTGCAGACTTGGACATATTTTTTAAGGGTCAAAATTCAACCCATGGCGATGTCCAACATACTAGAATCCAATATATTCATAAAACTCAACAGAGTTTTACAGGGAAGCAAACCTAAGATCCATAACCATTTGAACACTTTGTTCTTCTCCATGGGCAACGATCCAACAGAATTATATATAACTGGGGTGCTGATTCCCCAGTTAGGTGTACAGATGTTATCACCCACACTGATGCTCCAAGTACCTCTGGACTCCTTGTCCCTGACTGCTCAAATGAGCCCATCTCGTTCCTTCACCCCAGATGTCCAAGAACTAGTCACACCCAAATGCCTGGCTGCTCCCGGGTGATATTTGTGCCCTGAAGCTGAAGGATGAATCACTGTCGTAAACACTCACTCCCCTGGCCACCTGCCATGTGTCCCAAACAAGAGCTCGATGGGTGCTGACCTGTGTCGCAGGCTCCACTCCTCCTGCCGGCTCCAATGCCCTGCTCTCCATCTGCACGGCAGAGGGAGGAGTATGGTCTCTTCTGCACCGTGTCACCCCAGGCATGGCTACAGGTCCTCCCAGTATGCACAAGCCCAAACCTGTCCCAGGTTCTCCTACTGAACCAGGCCCTCATCTTTGTTTGGCTTAGGGTCGCCTTATTGCATAACTTCAGGGGGCACATGCTATTCCTGAGAGTGATGCCCTCATGGGCCATGCACACTACAGCCCGACACAGCCAGAGGCTGCATCCACTCTTAGGATCTCTTCAGGCCTCGGAATCTCTCAGCCCCACTGACCTCCATCCTGTGAAGAAAGTCCTCTCTTTAAAGTGACTTATGCCCAAGTCCATTGGCAATTGGGCCAATGACTCCTTGGGGCGGTGCCACCCTATCTCACTTCAGGGATGAGGCTTAAGCCTGTGGCCCAGGAGGACAACTCCCCAAAGCTCTGACACTACAAATTAAACATGAATTCAATCCTGTTCATACTCTATTTGTTACAAGTACAATTGTTAAAAGACATTGGCAGGCTGCACAAGCCCAAACCTGTCCCAGGTTCTCCTACTGAACCAGGACCTCATCTCTGTTTGGCTTAGGGTCGCCTTATTGCGTAACTTCAGGGGCACATGCTATTCCTGAGAGTGGTGCCCTCATGGGCCATGCTTGACCACAGCCCGACACAGCCAGAGGCTGCATCCACTCTTAGGATCTCTTCAGGCCTCGGAATCTCTCAGCCCCACTGACCTCCGTCCTGACGGTGAAGGAAGTCCTCTCTTTCTCCAAAAGTGACTTATGCCCAAGTCCATTGGCAACTGGGCCAATGACTCCTTGGGGCGACGCCACCCCATCCCACTTCAGGGATGTGGCCTAAGCCTGTGGCCCAGGAGGACAACTCCCCAAAGCTCTGACACTACAAATTAAACATGAATTCAGTCCTGTCCATACTCTCCTTGTTGTAAGTATGATTGTTAAAAGACATTGGCAGGCATTAGACATTGCAGTGTCGGGAACAAAAAATAGTTTTTAAGAAATAAAAGTAAACTCTCTCATGTACTTGTCAAGTGTCAATCAAAAGGTACCTCCTGGAAATGGTATAAGTCTGGGCTGGCCCAGCACTGGCCAACTTGGATCTCCCTGGGGCTCTCAAACGGGATGCTGCATGGCTCCGACCCGAAGGCTTGATTGCGTGGTCCTCGTCCTTTGCTAGGGCGTCCTGTTGGAAGAGAGTGGGAGGAAACTGGGAGAACGGATGGAGGCTTTTCCTGCCTGCAGTTCAACTAGCACCTCAGAAGAGACCTCCTCTGCTCCCTCCACATCTCCCGTACTTTCCGCAGTAGAGCTGGCTCCCAAGTGTGGAAGCTGGGTGATGGATTTCACCTGAAAATACGGGGGTCGATAGGACTGAGAACAGGAAGGAGAATTAACCAGAGTCAACCGAGCTGCCCATTTCATTGCTTTCCTTGGC
>NW_005366456.1:333037-335623 GCF_000412655.1 Myotis brandtii | reverse complement strand
CAGGGCTGGATGCTGGAGAACCTCCCCATCCCAGCTGCTGAGGGTGCTCAGCGGTGTATTTTCTCCTGTTTGGGGACCCTGTGTGGGGTGGGGTGGGGGAGGAAGGCACTGGCAGGAGAGCCATCAGTCAGCGCCTGTGTTGCTGCCCTCCTGAGCTCGGTTCCCGCTCTGTGTGGTGTCCAGCAACACCCTGAGGACCAGAGGGACGAAGCAAACGCTTTCCTTCAGCCCTTGGGCCAGCTCAGTGTACACTTCAGGTAGGCCTGTTGGGAGCATTTCTCTGGAGATGCAGTGACCCTTTGAAAACACTCCTAGTTCAGAGCCCATGGCTGGGTGGGGCCATCCGCTCAGTTCAGATAAGAAGTAGGAAGGCGGGACTCAAAGCAGCGGAAAAGAACATACATGCATCTATGCATAACCCGCGGACGCAGACAATAGCGTGGTGAAGGTCTGGGAGGGCAGGTACAGGGTGAAGGGGTCAATGGGAAAACACACACAAACAGACAAAGGGGACATCTCTAATACTTTCAACAATAAAGACAAATTTTTAAAAAAGTGACCGGTGAAACAAGGCAGGCTGATTAGTGATCAGTGGTTTGTGGAGTTAACATGTTGGGGTGATGGGACCTTCTGCCATGCCTCAGATAACTAGAAACCTGAAGTCTACACTGAACGGGCCCACGGGCTGAAGAAAACCATTTGCTTCATCCCTCTGGTCCTCAGGGATCTCATCTGCTTCCATACCATGACTCAGCATCTTACCTGCTATGTCCAGGTCACCACCGCATGGGATGAGAGACTGTAAGCCAAGGCCTAGGGGCTGTTTACTGACTTGGCCTGGAAGCCACACTTTACTTCCCCTTGGTTCTGTGGTCACTTCTAGTCACATGAGCCTACCCACTTGTAAGGGGGCTGGGAAGGGGGGAGGGAAGACATGGATATTCAGTGAGCATCAAATGTCTCAGCCACATCCATTCTTTACACAAAACTCCCTGAGTCATTATCCTGCAGAGCTGAGAAACAGCTTCCACACAGTTGACAGCTGAGACGTAGAGGATAGATTTTGCAGATGATGGGCTCTTTTTCTGGGATTGATTTTGAAATGAAAAGAATATAGTTAGTCCCCCTCTCTGTAGGTCAGAGGAATTCATTATGGACTTTGGGGCATGTCCATAGTTCTTCCATCTCTTTTATACCCAGGAAAACGTCACCTCATACTGCAGGTGACACGGTCTGTTTTTCCACTCTGGTAAAAACAGATGAAAGAAAACTCTAGATTGTAGAATAAGTAAGTTGGTTTTAATATCTCTAAAAATTTAATCTCTAGAATTCCCTGCCTTGTGAATGTATGCCTTTGAGAACCTTTGTCCATGGGGCTCCTGTTATAATAAATATAATTAATTGTGTCTAAAATGTTAGAAAACCATTTGCTTTTTCTAGATTAACTTTCCATTACTGGATAGCAAGCATCAAATTTTTTGTGTGTGTTTCTTCTACCATTGGAGCTTTTATTAAGTGTCTTACCATCTTTTCTAATTCAGCCGTAGGTTTCTATTGCCTGCTAAGTGTGCTCTGATTTTGTCCTGGCTTGCTCAGGCACATGCTCCAATAAACAACAGCAGTACAATTAGCACTACACCCAGGAAAGAAGCATATTGAAATACGATAATTTATTCCACTTGCTAATAAAAAAAAAAGTTTATTCCTGGGTAGCATTTTCCAGATCAACATTGCTTTTATTATTTTTAATCCTTTACTTCCTAGTGATGATTCATTCACTCTATCATAAATCATCTGATTATAATTCAGTGGCATGAACTCTTCACTTTGTTTTTGCATTTATAGGTGATAGTACTTGAAATGTTGGTAGCTTCATTATGGAGTCCAAGGGCATTATTACTTAAAATTGGAAAACACTATGCTTAGCTGGAGCTTCTGATAGAGTACCAATTTGGAGGACACGCAGTAATGCAAACTTGATCACAGGCACAGCCACTAATCGGGAGTTGGGAGGGAAATTCTGCCTTGCAGCCTCTCATCATCCAGAGGAAAGAGCTTCCTGTGAGAAGGAAGGCTGCGTGTGCAGGGCGTGAAAGGCTAAGCCGACCCTCTCCCGTCACCCTTTCAGTGCCCTGAACCAGGAGTTTTAGGACTCTCCCTTTTGACATGCCTTTAAGGTATTTTTTGAACAGTGCTGAAAGACAGCCAGGATCCCAGCCCCCATGGAGTACAGGTTGTAATGGGGATCAGGAGGAAACTCAGTTACAAGATGGTGACAGGGGGATGCAGAATCCCATGGAGCCCAAGGCAGAGGCACCTATTTCCAACTTGCTGAGAGCAGACTTTTCCTACTGGAGGAAGCACGGCGAAGCTGAGAGCTGAAGAATGAGAAGCAGGCAGGTGGAACAGAATAGACAGGAGGGTGAGTGTGTGAAGTGCATGGAACAGCAAGTACAAAGGTCTAGACCAGTGGTTCTCAACCTTGGCTGCACATTAGAATCACCTGAGAATGTTTTTAAAATCCTGATTTCTGGGCCTCATCCTCTAGAAATTCTGTTTCTTTGTTACTAATGTTGTGGCCCCACC
>NW_005366456.1:324613-332983 GCF_000412655.1 Myotis brandtii | reverse complement strand
AGGGAGAGACATGGTGAATGAACAGAAAGATCAATTTGGTTGGATTCCATGCCATTCATTGTCATATGCCCGTTATGCAGTGGTTTCCATTGATGTGGCTTGCACGTTCCTGTCTGGATATGTCTGAGACAAAATTAGCAGAAGATAGAAGGCGCCAGACCTGAGACCTGTTCCACCACGAAGGTCATGGCCCTTGACCAGGAGAACAGCCACGACGACTTTCCCAGAGGCATCCTCTTACCTGGAAGGAGGCTGCCAGCTGAACGGAAGTCACACAGGCTACAAAGTCAGAGGAAAGACTTGGAAGGCACCTGCAGCTTGGGAGACAAATTCATCCAGTGTTAGAAACAGTACAGTACAGTCCTGGCATTGGGTGAAGCGGATGTGAAAACTGAACCCCACAGACTAACTGATTTGATTTGCATAATAAAGAGCAGGTGAGGGGGAAGGGAAAGTGGAGCAGAATAAGGTCTGTGCACTTGGTGTGTTTGGGTGGAAGTTGAGAGTAGGAGAGAGTTTGAGGGAAAGCTGGCATTACGTGCAGAATAGTGGGAGAGGCAGCAACGTTTGCTGTGCGTTACAAATTCATCTCCCCCACCTTGGCCAGTGTGGCTCTTTTGGAGTATTGTCCTATACACTGAAAGGTTGCAGGTTCAATCCCCAATTAGGGCACATGCCCAGGTTGCAGGTTCGATCCCTGGTCAGGGTGCATATTGGAGACAACCAATCGATGTTTCTCTCACACTGATGTTTCTCTCTACTTACTTCTCCCTTCCTCTCACTCTCTCTAAAAAAAAATAAATAAATTCATCTCCTCTTTTAGCATTTCCTTCAAGACAGTACAGATTTGAAATACTTAGTATATATAGATTTATAGTATTTTTGGTTCCCTAACGGTGTTTCTTTGAATATACTACTTGACTCAGACGAGGCCAATTGGAGTTGTAGGTTTTGGGGGGTAGTGGAAACTTTCCTTTGAGATGCTAGCTCTAGGTAGAATGTAAACAACTCTATTTTTTAAAAAAATTTATCTTTATTATTAAAAGTATTACAGATGTTCCTTTTATCCTCCCATTGACCCCCTCGCCCTGCTCCTGACTCCTCCCCTCACCTCCCTACACACACAGGCCTTCACCACACTGTTGTCTGTGTCCATGGGTTATGCATATATACATGTAAGTTTTTTGGTTGATCTCTTCCCGCCCCCTGCTTCCCTCTGAGATTCAGTCTGCTCCGTGCTTCCATGCCTCTGGATCTATTCTGGTTGTCAGTTTATTGTGTTCATTAGATTCCACATATGAGTGAGATCATGTGATACTTGTCTTTCTCTGACTTATTTCACTTAGCATAATACTCTCCAGGTCCCTCCCTCCATGCTGTCTCAAAGGGTAAGAGATCCTTCCTTTTTACAGTTGCATAGTATTCCACTATGTAAATGTGTGTGTTTTAATCCACTCATCTACTGATGGGCACTTGGGCTGTTTGCTATTGCAAATAATGCTACTAGGGGTGCATATAATCTTTCTGATTGGTGTTTCAGGTTTCTTAGAATATATTCCTAGAAGTGGGATCACTGGGTCAAATGGTAGTTCCATTTTTTAATTTTTTGAGGAAACTCCATGCTGTTTTCCACAATGGCTGCGTCAGTCTGCATTCCCACCAGCAGTGCACGAGGGTTCCCTTTCCCCACATCCTCACCAGCACATGCAGTCTGTTGATTTATTGATGGTAGCCATTCTGGCAGGTGTGAGGTGCTACCTCATTGATGTTTCTAGCTCTCTCTCCCTCTCCATTCCTCTCTCTGAAATCAATAAAAACATATTTAAAAATTAAGACAACATAAAATTTTATCATTTTAATGTACAGTTCAATAGTGTTAAGTACATTCACATTGTTGTGCACTCAATTTTCATAATTTTTATCTTGAAAAAAATTCTATACCCATTACACAATTCCCCATTCGGCTCTCCCCCCAGCCCTGGACAACCACCATTCAAACTCTCCTATGAATTTGGCTATTCTAGGTGCCTCATATAAATGAAATTATACAGTATTTGTCTCTTTGTGACTGGCTTAATTCATGTATCTTCAGGTCCTCAAGGTTCATCCATTGAATGTATATATTACATTTTATTTATCTATCCATCCACTGATGGCTATTAAGTTTGCTTCCATCTTTTTAGCGAATTGTGAATAACACTGATATGAACATGGGTGTACAAATATCTTTTTGAGGCTGTGCTTTCAATTATGTGGATATATATCCAGAAGCAGACTTGCTGGATCATATGGTAATTCTATTTAAAGATGTTGAGGAACGCCGTGTTTTCTACAGAGGCTGTGCCACTTTATATTCCCACCCAAAGTGTGCGAAGGTTCCCATTTTGTTCACATCCTCGCCCACACTTCTTATTTTCTAGCTGTTGTTGAGGAACGCCGTGTTTTCTACAGAGGCTGTGCCACTTATATTCCCACCCAAAGTGTGCGAGGGTTCCCATTTTGTTCACATCCTCGCCCACACTTGTTATCTTCTAGCTGTTGTTTTTTTAACTAGTCATCATCCTAATTGGTGTGATGTATGGAGACTCTTCGGTTCTCACAACTCAGGGGGAGGGGCGCTACTGGCATCTGCGGGTGGAGGTCAGAGACGTTATTAAACATCCCACAAAGCACAGGACAGTCCTCTGTCACAGAGAACTGGCCCCAAAGTCGAAAAGGCTGAAGAGGACACATTCTGATGTACACAGTCAGGCTCATCTTTCATAGTGAATCTCACCCGGACACGTGCAGTTTCTCCCTTTTCTGTTGAGATGCTCAAAGGGAAAGTGTTTCAAAAATCTGGAAAGCGAGGGAGAAATGGCAACATTTCTTTTATTCAAATTTTATTGGAAGTTTACAAATGTATTACAGACATCAGTAAAACAGCATATCCATTGTACAGGATCTCAAGCAAAGTGTTCACCACAGTCTCTGGCAGAGCCTGCACCAAAGGCCCGCTGCAGGCCTTCTTAACAAACAGCGCGACGCCCACACACAGCACACTGGCCCGCCTCGCCTCCTCAGGCCCTCCGAGGCTTCGTCTATACTTGGAATTAAAGCAGGAGATGGGCAAAGCGATCCTGTGCGGGAAAGAATGTGTTTAGGAGAGGGAAAATGCCCAAGTCCTAATTTGCTAAGGAAAATGGAGGACTTGTAGGCCACAGAGTGTTAAGTCAGGGTCCATAAATAGAACCAAAATGCTTTATGGGAAAATATGGAAATCATCAGAAAGGCTTGAGAACAGACCTTACTGGTGAGTAACTCTGTCCGAAAAATTTATTAAAGCTTGGTCAGTGACCTACTGAACATCAATGGCCAAATACCCAGTAAGGTGAAGGGATATCTCAGAAAACTCTCAGGATAGGCAATTTTTTTCCCTTTCTTATGGGTTCATCATATCAGAATCACAGAAATGTTTTCCCGACACTATGGGAGCTTCTCCCTCCTTTGTATTCCCCTCGAGGAAAGCTAGTTTTGTCAGCAGGAAGTCAGCCTATAAAACAGTATAGCTCCCAACAGTGAGTCATGTTTTATGAGTCTTGTGTTGTCTGGGCTACTCTTATGAGAAAATGGAAAAAGAATCAAATCCTTTCTTGATCCTGACCATGGTGACTGCTTCCAAGTGGTGGGACAATCAAGTGTTCATATCTGCCAGGTCCCAGAGGGACCAACCACTGGGGACAAGGCAAAACTCCCTTCATTTCTACTTCTCTAGTGCTTAGAGAGGTATATATATACCTCCAAAGGGGGCATGGGACTGCCTTCCAAATCGGCAGACGAGGCCTGGCTGAGCCACACCTGGAATGCTATGCTTCTGTAAGGCGCCAGGCTGCATGTGGGTGGGAAGACCTGCTGTCCAGAGCCCACGTCAAAGCCCTGAAGGTGCTAAACAGTTGCTAACAGCAACTCTTCTGGCATGAAATATTCAGATAGCTGGTTCCATCTCCTACTTCCCTTTTTATAGATTCTCCTTCTTAGGTGTTAGCATCTGGTTTCTGTTAGAAACACACAAAGAGCACTTCTCCTTGGAATTTAAATATTTGTGTTATCTCTTGTTAGAAGGTGGGTTAGATGAAGACAAGGATGAACTCTTATCTGACCTCTGCAGTAGGACCAACAGGGGCTGACTATAATGCTTGTCCAAGAACACGAGAAGGGAAAAGAAAGCCAAAGAGATTTGTCTTCATTTCGCCTAAAGAAGTCAGCTGCTGTTAGCATCCACAATCTGAGGGCATGGGAATTGGACTTTCACAATTATTTATGAATGATGCCTCCTAAGTGGCTGTTTTTGCCTAATGATAAAGAAGCCCAGAGTAGAAAGACAGAAGTCAGTTCATAAATAAGTTTTGTTATCAGACAAATAAGATCAATTCTGACCAACTGGTTCTGGCTGTCTGGAGTGTCATGGATTTTTGAGGCTGTATCCATGTTCTCTAAAAAGTACACAGTGCGTATTGGTTATACCTGCCCAGGTGGCAGAGTATATGTGACGTATATGCCATCACTGTCCCACCTGAACTCCACCATGGCTAGTGGGACCCCAGAAGCAGGAAGCTGCTGCAGGAGAAGGAAGAGGAATCTTGATGCAGGGCAGGAGCATCCTACCGAAAGGAGAATGAGAAAGAGCAGCCTCAGGTCCCGCAGTCGATGTACAAAACTGCTCGGCCACTGAGCTGACTGCGGGTGGAAAGGGAGGACTGGAGAACACAAGATGAATACGGAGAGAAGCTGTGGAACTAACAGCACTGGGGATTCTCCATTTGTGAACATGTGCCAAACCAAGAAGCACAGTTCTGGTTTCCCTCAGCTCACCACCTTCACACTTGGTAGAGATCCCAGAACTATATGCCAGAAGAAGGGGTACCTGAATGCCACACTCAATGCCACCAGTCTGCTAAGAAGCCTGTCCACAGTATCACGGGTGGTGCATTGGCAGGGCAATTCAGGACCCTGTCAATGACTTCCACTTCTTGGGAGGGAGCCAGTTCTGATGCCGCTGAATTGAGCAGCAAGCAGGACATGAACTGTACCCTAATGCTGCCGTGTTAACCTAAAGATAGGAAGAGGACTATATGGGGAGAGGTAGGAAAACAAACAAACAAAACCCTAAGGCATGAGAGCAGAGGGGAAACTGGGAAAAGATTACTTGGATAGAAACAGTCTATTGAAGATGAAAAGATGATCTAGAAAGAGGTGAGTGTAGGCCTCACTCAAAGGGAAACTTGACCAAGAAGAGATAGGAGTTATGATGGAGGAATCAGCTAAGGACCCTAAGCTCTTGCCTCAGAAAAGAAGAATTTTGGGGAGTGGGATTCTGGGATGTTGCATGTAAGTTGTCAACAACTGGTGGAACTCCCAGTACAACACCCTGCTCTCTCTGGGCCTTCACCATCATGGCGGGGATGTAGCCATCCTCCTCAGCATTCGCTGTAAGGCGCCCGCTGCATGTGTGTGGGAAGACCTCTGCCAGCTGGAACCGACAGAGGGGACCTCGCCTGCAGACAGTCTGACCCTGAGGCTTCTATCTATTACACATCAAGCTCTGACCAGTTCTGCTGCCGGGTGCTCTCTGGGCAACTAGATGGCAAATTGCTCATTCCTCAATTCCTTTGGACACTAGTTATGTGTCAGTTTCTAGGCCACCTTCTTCTTTCTGCTGATGGGGTAAAGCCTCATGTGGGAAATGCAAGAGGTGCTCTGAGGAGGACGGAGGTAGAAGGCAACGTTTACCAGGAGAATTTCCTTCCCTGGGTCCCGGGCCACAGAGGACAGACTTTGTGTCCAGCTTTCTGCTAGGTTAAGTCATCTCCTTTTTCCCTTTTTCCAAAACGCCTTTTTATTCTCATCAATCAAGGAACTTGAAAATCCCAACTGGACTTGCCCAATTTCTACCAGAAACCTGCCACTTTAGTCATGTGATGTTGCACATTATTTCTTAAAATCAGTTTGCCAAGCAGTTTACAGACTTACTATACAAACGTAATAGAGTAATTCTCCGAGGCTCGGATACTTAAGGAAGCATTTAGATATGAAGATAGCATGCGGAAAACAGCCACAACCAACACTTGTATTGCTTTTTAAAAAAAATCAGTGACAATGACAAATGTCATATTAATACCTGAAAAGCAAATTATTTTAATACATCCTGAATGGAGCGCCATTTCGACATCCCATACAGCCTTCCTCTCCCCAGGCCCATTTGGCATGGGGTCTGAAAAGCCGCGTTTCACATTCTCTCCATGAAAAATACTAGAAAATATTAACTACTGTATTGAAAAGAGACCACGCTCACCTCACCATGGCAGAGGGCCACTGAGATATACCGTGTAGCACATGGACAGAACGTCTCACTAAAGGTGGGTCCTGCGACGGGTTCGTTCAACCGCCACAATCCATTAAGGGGAGGAGGAGAATGGGGGGAAAAGCAAGCGCTTCATTTTTAACTGAAGCAAGGTAGAGAGTTTTATTTTACTATAAACAATACAACCGTTAAATGTCTTCTTGAAGCAAATTCACTTCTGAGCCCATTTTCAGGCTGACCAAGGGTCCCCTAAGTTCACAATGGAAATCCTTTCAACAACATCTGCTTTTCAAGGCCTTTACACTGACGCCTCCTGAGCAGCTCAACCTTCCTGGGTGACCCAGAGACTCTGGATAGGGAGGGCGTTAAACGGAATTACTTCCTCAAGCACTGGGGGCTCGTCAAGCCGGCCGTCACCGCTCCTCTACTTCATTTCCAGAAGTTCTTCTTCGCCTTGGCCTTGCTTCCTATTCTCCGTCAGTTCTACCACCCTTGCCCCGCTTTCTGTTTTCAAATCGCCTCATTCCTTCTCCACGCATGACGTACAATCTAGGACACACCGCCTCTCCCAGAGCCCCGTGGGAACCCGTCTGCCCCTAAATCCTAAGGCCCAAGTTCATTTGCACCGAGGACAACCGGTTGTCAGGCTAAGGCAGCTGTTCCATCTGCCTTGGCAAAGGAAAGCGGGTAATACAATCCAGGAAACATGAGCACCGGAAAATAATGCCACATTCAAAACAACATCATGCTGACGTCACACAACGGCACCACTCACAGTCACTGTGTTTTCCCCAAGAAAGAGATCAATCGTGAGCAGCTTCAAGCTTCCCAGCAGGGATGGCGCTTCTCGCGGAACTTGACTGACACTGATTGGTTTCTCTGATGGGCAAAGGTTATGTTTGCTATTAAATAAACGACTACCACTTCGTAGAGAATACCTCCTACTGAGGGTGGGAGTGGACTTAAGGACGGCTCCTTAAGATGGACTAGAGCGTAAAATGCTTTGGATCGAATCATTGTTATTTTTTCGCCACAAAAAGCCAAATTGAATAAACGCCTTTGAAAAAAGTCTCACTGACATGTAACAAATTTGTATAGAAAAAGAAAAAGGGGGTGGTCCTGGCCACTCGGAATACTACACAAAGACGATGCGGATGGCATGCAGGTTGCGCTGAGTCCTACCATATAGAAATTCCTTTGATATTACAAAATACAAAAATATTTTATCAGAACTCTCATTTACATTGCATTTACAATGGACATGTAAATAACTTAGTCTTGGGTCCTGGCTAATAAACAAATTACTTACTGGAAAAGGGGTCCTAAAAGGAAGAGAACCAGAGAGGATACAAGCGAGCAAGGAAGCAATTTGCCATCTGATGAGTGGCAACTGCACACACCGAGGTGACCAACCCCGGCCGCCACGCCGTCTAGAGCGTTTCCAAAGTGAAATGTGCAAATCATAGTCAACATGCCGAGAACTGGGGCTACCAGCCGAGTCAACCTGTAACCTCGCCTTCCTCCACGGAGAGCACGCCCCGCCCCGTCTCCTCCCCCAGGAACCACCCCCAAAAGCGCTTTCAAAGAAAAAACAGTGCAAGTTTCTGAATTTACATTCTCAGCTCCCATCTTCCCCGACCCCCTGACCCCGACCGGGTTAAGAAATGATACAGTTCTTGCTCTTCTGTCTTTTCCTGCTGTGCAGCTGTCCCCGGCCGCCCAGCGTGGACGACTTGGGGAGGCCGTAGGAGCTGTACTTGTGCAGAAGCTCGTCGCTCGTGACGTAGCGCAGGCGGGCGGGCTGGGGGATGGGCTCCCCCAGGAAGTAGCCCTCATTGTCAGACTCGGAGGAGGAGGAGCAGGTGGAGCACCAGTCGTACTCGGCGAAGTAGGGTCCCCAGCGCTCCCCAAAGGCGTTCTGCAAGGCCAGGTCCGACACAGTCCGGGGGCACTGGCCGTACAGGTCCCGGCGGGAGCCCGGGCCCAGGCTCTCCTGGAAGCTGCGCTGGCGCAGGAACTGGTCGTAGTCC
>NW_005366456.1:323218-324008 GCF_000412655.1 Myotis brandtii | reverse complement strand
CCCTCCATGTCCTGGTACTGCTGCGCCGACAGCAGGCTGCGCACCGACTCGGCGCTGCGGAACTGCACGGACGAGTTGAGGGTGCCCATGGTGCTCAGCTTCTCCGACACGTTCATGCCCGAGTCCTTGCTGAGGTCGGGCATGGAGAACCGCGACAGGTGCTCCTGGCGCTTGGCGCCGCCGTCCGCGGAGAGGCCTGCGGGGAGAGGACAGGGCCCTGGAGGTTAATACGGGCGGGAAAGGGGGCCACGGTGGCTGGGGGGCATCTGAGTACTCATCACTCAGGGTCGCTGCGTGTGGCCGTGCAGTGGACACGCAGAGGCTGCCGGGAAAGGGTGCAGGAGGGCTCTCCCCACCCGCCACGGGCAGTGCCCACCTAGGGGCCCCGGCGGAGATGCATCCGCAGACACGCTTGACCCGTTAATTTCCTGCAGAGGCTCATCAAAGCTACCAGGAGCCCCTTGGGCATCTGGTGTGCGCTGCTGCTCCGTTTAGAATTTCACTCTCCACAGCGCTCCCAGGGCCTGTGTGAGTCCAGTGGTCAGACAGCACCGAGGGCGGGTATTTTGGCCCAGAAACCTTTAGAGGCGGGCCATGCCCACGCACTTCCTGGCAAAACTGAGCCTGGACTCTAGTCCCATGATACTGGGCCAGCTCAGTCCCCTGCCAGCTTCCAGCAGTTCCCTCATCTGCCTGATGTCCCTCACATGTCTTGAAAACGAACGCCTCCCTGGGTGTAGACAGAGGGACATGCACTTCCCTAGACTGTTTGGTAAATGAGTGCTCCAGG
>NW_005366456.1:305490-313789 GCF_000412655.1 Myotis brandtii | reverse complement strand
GCTGCTGGATGATGTGAGTGGGACTCCGGGACAGTCCTTCCCCCGGGGAGGCACTTTTTACAACAAAGCAGTGACCCTCACGCTCTCTAACAGCAGGAGCCCCTAGCAGTGGACCTGCATCCCCTAAGTGCTCTCGCTGGTAGTACTGACATAAAAACCATTTTGAAGGTCATGGGAGATTCCTGACTTCAGTCACTTCCATTCTGCCCGTCATAAAGCAGCAATCTAAAGAGAAACTTAAGAATGGACCAGATGGCAAAATCCCATCATTTCTCACTCATTATCTATCTATCTATCTATCTATCTATCATCTATCTATCACCTATCTATTGACTTCAGAGAGGGAGAGATAGAAACATCAATGCTGAGAGGGAATCATTGATTGGCTGCCTCCTGCACGCTCCCTACTGGGGATCAAGCCCACAACCTGGGCATGTGCCCTGACCAGGAATCGAACCGTGACCTCCTGGTTCATAGGTTGATGCTAAACCATTGAGCCACACAGGCTGGGCTCATTATCTATCTATTGAAAGGATCAGCCATTATGCCTTTTCTGGTCACAGACAACATGTCTTTGGATTGCTAAGGCCCATTATGACCCTACCATGATTACTCCTCCTCATTTACTGAGTCCAACAACTTGCTTCTGCTCCCTGATAAATGAATATTATGAGCACTTTGAAAAACTGCTTATCAATATCTACTAAAGCTACATACACACACACACACACACACACACATATTGTGAAAAGGCTGCTTTGAATAGTCCTTTTTTATAGACTTACTCATTTCTGTTTGGTATATGAGATTCTATGACTTTCCATCACGACTTCTGATTACATACCCAACAGAAATCCACTTATGGGTCCAAAAAGTGCACAAGGGTATTCAGAGAAGCTTTCTTTAGAAGAGCCCAGAACAAGAAACAACTCAATCTTTCATTAACAGGAAAAGGATAAATAAATTGTGGTACTTTCTAGCCTTCCCATTAAAAGGGCTAGGACTCTGGAGAAATGGCCAATTCTAGGACAGGAGAAGGGAAGGGAAGAGATGAGTCTGGAACATCATGTTATGCCAAACAGTAAGGAAGTGTTAGAGATAAACAGCGTTGGGAGTTTGTCAAAAGGACACAGGGCCAACTTCAAGGGTTGCCACTAGCCAAAGCTGAGCAACTTGAACATTATAACATTTAAAACAGTAATGACTTATAAACCACTGAACAAACAGGAATGCATAAGTCCACACTGACAACAGATAAAAGCATCAATAAAGGAAAGGGGGAAGGAGTGGGCTCTTGTATACAGAACGCTCCGAGGGAGTGCAGACAGGAGTGCTGGGTTTGTAACCATCCCCTGTAAAGGCTGGTTCATGCAAGAGAAAGTATGCTACGTTTCGGGGGAGAATTTGATGGGGGTGGCAGATTATTTCCGTGTTAGTAAGTGTCTCCCCCCATATTGCTTATTACCTGTAAGGGGAACTTTAGTAACTATGCAGTGGAGATCAAACTTAACATCACTGACGAGGTGCAACTGGACTTCATGTGCCTCTAAATAGGATGTTCTAAGAGGCACACACTATGACTTACACAGTGTTCCAGTCAAGAATACATATCCTGGCCCTGACCGGTTTGGCTCAGTGGATAGAGCGTCAGCCTGCGGACTGAAAGGTCCCAGGTTCTATTCCGGTCAAGGGCATGTACCTTGGTTGCGGGCACATCCCCAGTAGGAGGTGTGCAGGAGGCGGCTGATCGATGTTTCTCTCTCATCGATGTTTCTAACTCTCTATCCCTCTCCCTTCCTCTCTGTAAAAAATCAATAAAATATATTACAAAAAAAAGAATACATATCCTGGATGAATTCAGAAGTACGATTAGACAAACATCCAAAGGAGGAATGTTCTATTAAGAAGAAAATAGATTGTATTCTTTACAAAATTCAGTATCAGCAAGACTAAGAAAGGTTTTCTAGACCAAAGGATACTAAGGAACCATGGCAGACACTGCCTGAGCCTGGACTGGAAACTGTTCTGCAGCAAAGATATATGCTATAGAGGATGACTGCTGATCAACTGAGAAAAACTGGGACATGGGCAATGATAAGTGTATTGTGGTACACTGATTGTGGTTAGTGGATAGTTATGATAGTGTTGGAGACGATCCTTATTCTTGGGAAATTCACGTGGAAGTGACAGTGGCAAATGGCCAAGGTGAATGCAACTTGCTCTCAAACAGTTCAAAAATAAATTGCGTGTGGGCAAGAGAGAGAAAATGATTTTTAAAATGGGGCAAAATATTAACAACAGGTGACTCTAGGGAAAGAACACACTGTGTCTATTATTTGTTCAATTTTTGCAATTTTTCACTAAGTTCAAAATTATCTATGTATATATATAAAAGCCAAGCAACCTGAACAACCAGAATGACCGGTCGCTATGACATGCACTGCGGCCAGCCAACTGGCCCTATTGGGAGCAGGGACAGCCGGCCAACCTCCCACAGCCCCTTCCCCCGGCTGGCCCAGTCCTGCTTGGGGCAGGTGGTCGGACCCCACCTGTGCACGAATTCGTGCTTCAGGCCTCTAGCTTCTTTAAAATTGTGGTATATTTATGTGACACAGTGGTTTTCAATTCCAGGGGAAATTACGGGGCTTGGGAGGTGCTACTTGCCCCTAGTGGGTAGACGCTAGAGAGATGCTGCTAAATACCCTACACTGCACAGGGCAGTCCCCACAAGAAAGAATTATCCAGCTCACAATGTCAGTAATGCCACAGCTGAGAAACCATGACACTAGGGGATACTACACATCAATAGAATGAATGACTACACCCACCAATATTGATGAATCCCACAGGAATTGAGACAAAAAAAGAGAACGCAGTGTATGATTCCATTTATATGAAGTTCAAGAACAGGCTAAGTAAGGCTATCTATGGTGACAGAGGTCAGAATAGTGGTGGGGGGGAATAAGGGGAACCCCAAGGGCACTGAAAATGTTCTGTATCTAGATCTGGGTGGTGGTTATAAAAGGACAGGCATATGTAAAATTTTTTGAGGTGTAATTTCAACACTTGTTCGCTTTACCTTATGTAAGTTATACTTAAAGCAATGCTCTCATTAAAGAGCCACATTTAAATGTAGGATATGTCTGTTAAGAAAGTATTATGGCCCAGCCAGTGTGGCTCAGAGGTTGAGTGTCAACCCAGGAACCAGGAGGTCACGGTTCCATTCCTGGTTAGAGCACATGCCCGGGTTGCAGGCTCAATCACCCAGTAGGGGGCAAGCAGGAGGCAGCTGCTCCAAATTTCTCTCTCATCATTGGTGTTTCTATCTCTCTGTCTGAAATCAATAACATATTAAAACAAGAAAGTATTCTGACAAACACACCGTCCAGTCATCCATCTATTTTTTATTTCATTACTGGGGTAACTGTCAGGCAAGAGGAGTTGAGTCCGCCAACTCCTGCTTCCCCAGCTGCTTAGCTCTGACGTACACATCACCATCGCTCCCAGAACCTTCCCCATCTGAAGGCGGAGAGAAGAGGTAGAAACCTGAGATGATAATGAGTCCTGTGAGCGGATCAACTTCAGTAAGGAGAGAAAATCTTCAAAGATCGCATGTAGGAGCAAAAGCTATACAGGCAGGCGCACTGATCTTTGCGCAGCTGTCTACTCACGCCCTGGAGTGGAATTAGGCTCAGCATTTAACAATCTAGCAAATACTACACATTCCCAGACATGCTGTTCTCCTGAACCCGTCTTCTATACACTCTGAAGTCAAGCACTTGTGAGAACGTCCTGCGGCTGCAGAGATTCAGGTCTCACTGAGGAGGTAACAGTGGAGACAGGCAGTGTCAGTTCCCCTGGAGGGTGCTGCTCTCCCCTCTATGGGCCTGTGTCCTGGGACTTGAGGATGCCCCTAGCCCACCCGCTCTGGAAGAACAGGGGGCCCGTGTGCAAGGCCAGGGCCCACTCAGTGTTACCTACACCTAAGCTCTTCCCCCAGCGGTTGTGTGGTGGGATTGGAAATGCTACCTGCTCTGTCTGTTCTCATTTATTAACTCAGAACTTTTTCCAGGGGCTTCTTGCACACAGGGCATGAATAAAATGGCCGATAGACGAGCAATAATTGTGTATTTACTTCTCAACAGGGTGGCTCTGTGGCAAAACCCAGAGTCCTTATGCGGAACGCAAGGCCCTCTGTCGCCCCACAACCACTGGCTAAACGGTGCTCCTCGTCCCCCCTGTTCAGCCTCACTTACACTCTCCCTCCTCCTCCAGCACACCTGCAAGCCCACCCCAGCCCCTTTGGAAAACTCTCCCTTTTGCAAAGCTGACTTCCTCTAGTCAAGGGCCTCAGGTAAATGTCACCTCTTCCATGGTGCCTGCCGAGCTTGCTCTTTCTAAAGTAGTGGGGTTGTTCCCCACCAACCAGTCTCGCTGCAGTACCTGACCCTTCGGAAGGCCCCCGTCCTGACTTATTTTCCTCAGTGTGTGTGTATGTCTGTAGCTGAATGAATGCCCGTGGGAAAGGGGTCGTTTTCTCGTGCTCACTGCACTCTCCTGGCAGCAGCACTGACTGGCACCCCACTGGTGCTCAGGAAATATTTGTGGAGTTGAGATCAATGACCCCTCACACTACCCACCGCCAGGAAGAAGCCACCACCCCCTGACCTGGCGTGGACCAGACCTAAAGAGCAATGGATTGTGATTCAGATGGTGGGACGTAAACCGAGAGGAACAAAACACCACCGCCACACCTGTCAATCTCACTGTCGCCGGCGGTTCATCGCACGGCCCACCATCTGGGGCTTCTCCAATTTTAAAGTTGAAGAACACGTGATTTATAATTAGCTCCTCCATCTACAAAGAATGTTTTGTCTCAGTAATCAAAGCTCTGGAGCTCTGTTTAAGTGAGCAGGTGCCACGGCCCCAAGATGGAACTGTAGTATCACAGTTCACCCCTCACTTTGATAAACACCCCTTCCTCTCTCTCACTCTGAGCACAAGTGGAGAGAGAGCCACTTCCTGGCTGGGTGACTCGGGCAGCTTTTCAACCGCTTGAGATGCATCTGCAAAATGGGCACAACAGCAGCATCGGAGATTGAAAACTGTCGTGGTTATTAGATGAGGAGATATGTACCTTTCCTTTTTGAGACCCATCACAGCTGTAATGTATTTGTATAGTTTTTATTTTCTTTCCGTCTACTTGGCTAGGCCATAAGCCGCAAGGGGGCAGGGGCTGGCTCCTGCTTGCTAGCCCCCATTCCTGGATTCACTATGTAGGAAGGAAGTGTGCAGGGCCTGAAAGTCCTCAGTAAAAGACAGCATGTCCCAAGAATTTTACACCAAATACTTGATGAATGCACGATGACAGGGATGAATGAATCTGAGAAACACGACCCACACAGGCCCCCACACATGGCAATGTTCACCACGGATGAACCACTGTTAAAATAATTTGTGCCTCCAAACTGCAGTCGGGGATTATTTCTCTACCCAGATGAAACTCAACTCTTTATTCCATTTGTCAAAACGCTGCAAATCAATAGAGTCCAACCGAATGGGGCTCCCAAATGCCACTCTGTGATCCTGTAATAAATGCACATTTCTTTCCCTGCTGCCTGCGCCACGATGGGTGTGTGCGAGCGTGTACTAGTATGTGTGCAGGAGCACAGGGTTGGCGGGGACGTGGAGACCGCGAACCCAGTTCTCCAGAGAGCTCTGGCTGCAGCCCACAGTCTGACTGCCTTATCGGGTCCCGGCAGAAGATCCCCCGGCAGCATGAGCACAGATGCCAGGTCGCTCTCCTCTCAAGTGGAACTCTGTCCTATTAGTAGACAAAGAGGCTTTTTTTCTCTCCAAATAATGCCAGGCTTTGTGCGAGGTGCTAGATGGAGACTGTGGAGGGAAGGCCTAGATTTGATTCATCCTCATCCCAGGGGTCAGTGTGGCCAAAAGGTACACAAATGTCCAGACACCCGTAGAGGCCACAGGCCTCGGCCAACAAGGAGAGGTCAGTATTGCACTCAGCCTGTGACTCTGTGGTTAAACTGTCAGCAGCCAGGGCGCTGTAGCAACAGCAGATTGCGGCCCAACAGTGTCCCCGCCCCGCACACAGGTCTCACAGAAGCCAGGACAGCAAGGAAAATCCAGGCTTTCAAAGGATGCTGTGGTCTGAGGGAAGGGAAAGGCAATTTGTGCCGTGTCCCCTCCCCCCGTTTGTTCTAAGAGCAGAAGCCAGGAGCTCAAGGCTAGAGAGAAGAATGCACGGACTTAAAGGTACACCTTTCTGTTTCTTATTTATTTATTCCACTTCCACTCCTCCAAAAACATCAAGAACAAAAAAACAACTGGCATAGGAAGCCGGAGTTGATTTTCTGTCAACTTAAAAGACACACTCGCCCTGGCCGGTTTGGCTCACTGGATAGAGCGTCGGCCTGGGGACTGAGGGGTCCCGGGTTCGATTCTGGTCAAGGGCATGTACCTTGGTTTCGGGCACATCCCCAGTGGGGGGCGTGCAGGAGGGGGCTGGTCGATGCTTCTCTCTCATTGATGTTTCTAGCTCTCTATCCCTCTCCCTTCCTCTTTGTAAAAAATCAATAAAATATATATTTAAAAAAAAAAAAAGACACACTCACATTTCTGTGCAGTAAGAGAAATGGTACCTGCTCACCTCTGTCCTCTAGACATTAACCACTCACGCTGAGGATTCCGCTCCTTCCACTAAGGGTTCCCTATGGGACTTTGTTTTTGGGGGGCTGAAGCAGAGAGTGGATAAACAGGAACTGTTCAGAATAGGGTATTGAGAAATATGGCTCATGGGTCAAGTGCAGCTCCTTAATTGTTTTTGTAAATAAAGTTTTATTGGGACACAACTAAACTACATCCATTCATTTGCACACTGCCTGTGGCTGCCTCCCTGACACAGCGCAAAAGTGAGTAGCTGTGACCGAGACAGTCTGAGCTGCAAAGTGTCAGATATTTGCCATCTGGTCCCTTCTAGGAACAGCCAACCTCTGGTTTACAACAGGAATGTCTGTGAAGTGTGGGCATCCCCAGAGCCGTGACCTCCACGCTGCAGGAGTGTCCCAGGCCAAGCCAAACATGCCTTTGAGGGACTAGCTTTCTTAAGTGTGTGGGGGCACTTTGATCAAGTCCCTTGGGATCCTTTTTCCAATTAAGTCAATTGATACGATCAGCACCCTGAATTCCAAATTGGCAACAGCTGGAGAGCAGCTGTCATCTGGGCAGTGGAGTTTAACCACCACATGTTCTTCGGTGACAGGGCATGGAATCGTTCAAACTGAGTATGACAGGGAAGGCTGGGGGTGGGGGTGGAAAGAAGGAGGGAGAAGGAAAGGAAGGGGGCGACTGTGACCACACGCTAACCCCTTGCTACTCAAAGCATGGCCTGTGGACCAGCACAGTGACATCTTGCAGGATCCAAATCTGCGTCTGCACCACCCTGGGGGCGAAGTGCCCTTGGGGCTGGAGGAACCTGCGCTGATCACAGAGCTTCGAGGAAAATGTCCTTCGCAACTAATGGTGCTTCTGCTCCTGCTTCTTCTCAGGAGACCGCAGCCTCATACCCTCAGACACGAAGTCAGGGCTCTCAGCCTCAGCACCACCGGCATCGGGGCAGGATAATTCTCTGTGGGGCTGCCCTCGGCTGTGTAGGATGCTTGGCATCCCTGGCCTCACCCACTTGTCATAGTAACACGCTCTGTAGTTGTGATAACTCAAATGTCCCGGGGCATTGCCAAATGTCCTTGGGGGGCAAGAGCCACCAATGAGCAGATTGACGCTGAGGCCGCTGCTGAGCTGGGCTGAGGGCTGTGCCCCACCCCATCCCGCAAACACCACCTGGCCTAATCTGGACAGGGCGGTGCAGTGTGCCTCTCTAGGGAAGGATGAGCGTGCTCCACTGTTGGGGGGGGCTGTGTCTCCAAAATCGAGGGTTTTCTCCTCAACTCCCCTACAAACCCACCCACAGCCTGCTCTCCCCTCCGTGAGCTTGGAGAGCTCCCTGGTGGGGCCTGCACCGCCTGACTTCCCTGCCACAGCGGAGCTTTAAGTCTCTAGCCCTGGATGCATCTTCCCTACTTCGCTGCTCTAGTGTCCAGCCCGCCCAGGGTCCCGTGTGACCATGTGGTCGTACACGTAGTCACACGTCTGCCCTCTGCTCCTGCGGTCCCGGGAAGAGCGCTGGCAGCAGCTTCCTTCAGTCAGCGGCCGCTGGGAGGGCTGGGAGGGCTGGGAGGGCTGAGGAGTGTGGGTGCTTCTGCTTGAGCCCCACCCCCAG
>NW_005366456.1:296319-305423 GCF_000412655.1 Myotis brandtii | reverse complement strand
CCGCCCGCCCCGCCCCCACTGCAGGAGACCGGCCCAAACTGAAGATCAGAGTTTTCGCAAGGACCACGGCTGATTCTGGGTTCCCCACCCTAAGGCGTTGTGTTCTAGCTGCACTCGGTCTAGGGACTCGCCTTTAAACCAGGACTAAAATCGCTTCTCTACTGACCCCGTACAATCTCCAGGACGAACCTGGTCGAGGCCAAAACTAGGATCTGTTTGGCGGTCTCCTACCTTCTATCACGGAATTGCTCATTCCATCAACTTCCTGGTACATGGTGACCCCAACAAAGACACAGTGTGAAAGGGAGTGAAGGGACAAACCAGTACGAGAGGCTTGTAGAAACAGGCGGGTCAATTTCAGCGACTGCTCCCTCCGAGGGCCTGTGGCTCTGGTGCCACACAGCCCACTGCTCGCTGAAAGGACGCGCAAACACTCCGGCCGCTGAAGCCTGCCCGCCGGGCTGTCCTGGGCCCCACACTGCTTTCCCCAGTCCACCAGCCACCCGCGTCTTTGCTCAGGAAACTTTGCTAAAAGGCTGCCCAGGATGCAGAGGGGCAGCCAGGCCCCGACACCGACTTGGCTTCTTCAAAGAGTTTGACGCAGCCCTGCCAGGGCCAGGCTCTGCGGCCTCGGGGAACACCCCACAGGGCGCAGCACTGCGCAGGGAAGACGTGGCTGGCTCAGCGCAGACACACAGGGGTCGGGACAGTAGTCACGAGGTGCGGGAAACGCAGGGCTTGGAGAGGGTGTGAGACTGGCTCTACCTTGGCACAGAGCTGGCAAAGAACCGCGTTGCTGATCATCAGGGTGAGACCTAGAGGATGCAGAGGAGCCCAGAGAAAGAGAAAGTTCCTGTGCTCTGAGAGTGAGCAGGAGAGAGGCAGGGAGGAGGGCCGGGAAGGGAGTGGGAGCCAGAGGGAACTTGTCTAGGCCGAGTGGGTTTGAGAGTGTCCCTCAGGTGCTGGCGGGCAGGATGAATGAAGCAGCTGGGACAGCGCAGAGGTGAGGCTGTGCAGCTCACCCTCCAGCCCGGCCTGACAGCTGTGCCTCCTGACAAGGCCCTGAGCCGCACGTGCCTCAGCACCCTCATCTGTAAAGCGGAGATGGTAGAACCTGCTCATTAGGGTGCCGGTGACTGAGCATCCCTTGGGTTAATGCACAGAGTTCAGATGGTGCCCGCGCAGCAAGGTCAGGCGCCATGTCAGTGTCCTTCACCATATGCGTCACCTTTGAACACTTTTCTGTGTGGCGTCATATATGTTGCTAGGCATTCTGTGCAACGTTTAGAGGGGGTAAGAGAGAGGGGGAAGGACTGCAAGGTCGCACAGCAGCTCTGTCAGCGCTCTGCTGCTCCTTCAGTGCTGTGAGGAGGGAAAGGAAGAGGCAGGAGTGCTGGACCAGAGGGCAGGGCAAAGGCCTCGGGGTGGGCCCGGCCTCTGCGTTTCTAACAGCTCCCAGGAGATGCTGATGTTGCTGCCCACAGACCACAAGGGAATGGGGTGCTTTCCTTTAGCTCCCAGATCTGGAGAGAACACCTGGCATCGCTTGTTCCTCATGATGGCATCCAGGAAGTTGTGATCACAGAGGCCATCCAGGGGGCTGTATCTGAGCTGGCACCAGCCCCAGACCTCGGCCCAGGAGCCAGCAAACCTTAGAACGAGAGAAGGAAGTGTGTCCATCCTGTTTTCTCCTTCTTGTCTCAACACCAGAACTGCCACCAACCGATTCCCTGCTTGACAAGGTACCAGCGAAGCCGGGACTTGGGTTCTTGGAAAGCACAGGCATTGACCCGGCCATGGAAACTTGCTCCCAGCTCTGGCTCCTGCCCCAGACGGCTGTGCCCTTCACTCGCCTTCCTGAGGCAGTGCGGGCTCGGCCAGGTGCACGGTCCGCACAGATGGAGGAGCAGCTGCTAGGCTGGGAGGAGCTGAGCATCCAGCATCCTCCAACGGCGATCGCTTTCTCCTCCCACCCTGCACCCCATAGGAACCAGCCTGGGAGGTAAGGAAAGTCTCCAAATTTCCCCTCTGAGTCATGAGAAAATAATCCTGCAGGCCAGTAAGTTTGGCAGCTGCTGAAGGACATTCCAAAACCTTCCACTGCTTCGGCACAGCAGGAATTTCCAGGAAGAGAACATGCGCTGCTTCCCATGTTTTGACAATAGAACCCCATCCCCAACCAGATCCATCCTGACTCAAAAGGACACATTTTGGGGAATGAATACTGGCTTAACATTGATTCCTATTAGAATCTGAACATATCTGCTTACCACGTCTGTCCCTGTCACTGTGCCAGGGCCACGCCCAGTGAGGCTGCAGCCTTACACAAAAGGGGATAATCAATAAAACTGACCCTGACTTTATTTACAAATTTGACATTTTGTTAAACATAGATGTTGGCATGAATTTTGCTTCTTAAAACACTGCATTGAGATATTGCTTATCTTGGCTAATGGGTTTTTCTTTCAATTATGTACCCACGGCGGTGGCCTGACCCTGATCCTGGCCCCACCAGACAGGGCCCTCACCTGCCGGAAGCCAATTCCAGCATGTCATAATTGCAAGAGTTTCACCGAAAGGTTGATGGAACTTGGGGACTCAACAAGGGCTGAGTCACATATGTTGTCACCTGTTGGGAATGGCTAAAGGCATTTCCCCAAACCTGAAAAGGGATGATTGCTTATTGCCAGACAGCTCAGGCATCTTAATCTACATGTTATTGCCTCCTACTGGCCAAACACCTGAATAGCCGTAGGCTAACTGTCCCCATTCTGATAATGGACTCTGTATACGAAACCTGACCCTTTGAAGTGTTTATCTCTGCCTCGCCTCAGGACAATTTGTGTTAATAAAAAGCATGGGGTCCTGAGACTAAGGAGATCTTAGTTTCTTAACTAGGCTCCTCTGACCCCCAATGCCTTTCAAAATTATATTTTGTCTTTGGACTCTCTCCTTAAGTTACACACAGCCCCTTTTCCAGATTGCTGAACCCTTCTTAATGCTGAAACAAGAACCGGGCATTAATGGTGTCACGAACAGGGACTTCCTGAACCCTTGCAGATGCCGAGAAACACTCACCAATACTCACCTTTCACCTTAGTCCAATCTTTAATTTTCATTTGTGAAATCCCACGGACTGTATATTTCCTATAAACTGTGTTTAGCATAGTAGTGGGAAAAGTACAGACAGCCCCTGACTTATGATGGCTTGACTTAAGATTCTGCAACTTTACAATGGTGCAAAAGCTATTTGCACTCAGTAGAAACCATACTCCAAACTCTGAGTTTAGATCTTCCCCGGCCTAGTGGTATGCGGTGGGATGTTCTCATGACGCTGGGCAGCAGCAGCTGTGGGCCCAGCTCCCACTCCCGCACGTGATCCTGAGAGGAAACAACCGCACGCTACAGTGAGGTACTAAATGCATTTGGGCTTAACATATTTTCTTTTTCTGTTTTTTAAAAAAATATTTTACTGATTTTTTTACAGAGAGGAAAGGAGAGGGATAGAGAGTTAGAAACATCGATGAGAGAAAAACATCGATCAGCTGCCTCCTGCATACCCCCTACTGGGGATGTGCCCGCAACCAAGGTACGTGCTCGCAACCAAGGTACATGCCCTTGATCGGAATCGAACCTGGGATCCTTCAGTCCGCAGGCCTACGCTCTATCCACTGAGCCAAACCGGTTAGGGCAATATTTTCAACTTATTATAGGTTTACTGGGATGTAACCCCATTGTAAGTCAAGGAGCATCTGTAATTGGCCTGGATAGCAAGGGACCTAGAGTCTTCACTCTCCTGCAAAAATCCCGAATAAATCTTCTCTGCTCTGAGCCTCAGCTCCTCTCCCCTCCTGATTCTCCACCAGAGCCTCTCCCAGCTCCTCCTAGCTGAGAGTCTACATTTTTGGGGGGGAGGGGGGTAGAGGGTGGTCTCCCAAATTTTCTTTATTGAGACATACTCGACATATACCATTATATTAATTTCAGGTTTATAAGACAAAGAGTTGCTATTTGCATATGTTGGAAAATGATCACCACAGCACGCCTACTCAGCATCCATCACCACACACGGTTGCAATATTTGTTCTCGTGATGCGAACTTCTAAGACCTATCTTCTTAGCCACGTTCAAATATACAATTCAGTGCCATTAACTATAGCCGCCAACTGTACATCACATCCCCAGGATTTATTTATTTTATAACTGCAAGTTTATACCTTTCTCGCATCCACTCACTTCTGTGAGAGTCTGTGACTTTGATTCTATGACCCAAGACAGACACCTTCCACTATCCGGTCAGTGTGGAATATTGCACAGGCACAAGAGCAGAGCCAATCCGAGGCAATGGTGCCGGGGAGAGAGAGGAGAGGTACAGGGTGCTGCCAGAGTGGTCAGAAATGAAAACACTTGGGGGGTCAGACAGTCAGGGGACATTTAGGGGTACCATTTGTTGATGTGAAGAAAAAGAGAGAAACCTAAACTCAAGATTTGTCTACTTGGTCATCTTTCATTCGTCCTGACCTGCTACTCTGTCGTTGCCCCAGGAAGTCATACCGGAACGGCCAAGGCTCAGTGTAGAATAGAGTTCAGGGCTTTTCATTTCTTTTAATCTGTTTTTGTTGACTGATTTTTAGGGCGAGAAGAAGGGGGAGGGAGAGAGACACATCAATCAGCTGCCTCCTGCTTGCCCCCTAGCGGGGACTGAGCCTGCAACCCGGGCATGTGCCCTGACCAGGAATGGAACCTGACACCCAACCTCTGAGCCACACCGGCCAGGGCTTGTTTAAATGCAGGTTCCTGGTTCCTGTCCTAGACTGACTGCATCAGAACTTCTGGGAATGGGGCTCAAGAATTCGCACTTAAATTCTTCATTTGGTTTTGGTGCCTGTAAAAATGAAAACCCACTGCTCTGAAGTCACGTGAAAGCGGATAAGGAAACAGGTCCCCAGCATTGGCTCCCTCACTCGCAGGCAACCTTGGAATTCGGAGTCTGAAAGCCGTGTGTTACGTCACCGTCTCACCAGCGCCAAGCCAGGTGCGAGGGCTCTGTGACCCGCCAAGCCCTGAGCCTCTGTCCGACGCAGGGTTTCCAGGACAGTTTGCTACCTTTCCCACCAGATCTTGGCTGGTGAAGACTGATGACTTAATTCCCAGGCCCCGTCACGCAGTGTGGTCCCTGTGCCAGCCCAGCCAGGGAGCATGGCAGCCGCGCTCCCCTGGAAACTGTCCAGATGGCTGGCACCTGAGGAACCCGCCAGGCTGCTGGAGCCTGGCAGAGAGGTGGGCATTTTACTTGGTGTGGTTCCAGCTCGTAGGCCATCAGGGCTGTTCTCTGCTCTCTGAGCACTTCAAACCCTACGATGTCAGAGCCGGGGGCTGTCCACACTGGGCAGGCTGTGCAGTCCGGGCCCGCAAGCAGGACTTGCCCCTACCAAGTGCCCAGCTCAGAGCCCCCGTCTTTCGATGGAAGTACACAAATGTACAACCTGGAGGAGGCCATTTGGGAGCACCTATAGACACCTGCCATGTGCATATCCCCTGTCCCAGAAATCCCACCCCTAGGAATTTATGCTACAGAAAACCGCGAACAAGCACATAAACTCACCTAAAAAGGTGCTCAACGAAACACAGATTTCAACAGTGAAAACTCTGGGAAAAATCCAGTGTCCAGCAAGAGGCTGATGAAACACTGTGCAGCGTCCGATGAACAGGAGGGATGTGCGCCAGCAGGGGGAGAAGGACCGGTGCACTCTCAGCAAAAAAGGCAACTGCGAGACGGTAGGGTCACTGTTTGTAATTATAGATCTGTCCGTGTTTTAATTTTTTTATTTGCCCAGAGACAAACACCAAAGAAACAGTCACCTAATAGGGGACAGAAGGAAATTATGGGGCAATCTCAATTTGTACAGAAGGTTTTATAATTTTGCAATTTTTAAAAACGGTTTTGTAACTTTAGAGCTTTTTAATTTTTTAAGGAGTATTTTTTGTTTGTAATTCCAGAAGACGATAAAATTACAGGGACACGTTGGGAGCGTCCCCCTCTCCACCTTGGTCTACACCGCCCCCCCCCTGCCCCCGCCCCCGAGAACTAAACGTAAGACACTTTCTCTGGGGCTGAAACGGAGCCGGGGACAAGGATATTAAGCACAAAGTCTATCATTTCGGGGACATTGGGAGGCGCGGCAAAGAACACCCACCCTCACCCAATCTTGTACTAAGTTATTCTGAGCTGTTTCGTGGCTGAAATAGCTGGAGCTCACAGGGGGTCTGAGCACCCAGGGCAGCGGTTGCAGAGCTCAAGCCGTGCTCCCCAAGCTCCGAGCCCACACGGGCCCTGCTGCTGTCAGCTGGTGAGCATGGGAGCCACGCGGACATTTCCCGTGGCCACCACTCCTGGCTGCCCGACCTGCGGGAGGCACTGTGCCGTCAGCAGCCACGTGGTCTTGGGCAAATCTCTTGATCTAAGATTCTGTTTTCTCATCTGTAAAACGGAGGCTCATTCACTCAACAAATATTTTATGAATGCCAACCCTGGGTCAGATTACCAAATACCTACTATGTGTCCAGCAGCACCAGTGGCTGTGGCAAAGAGGGAGGGAAAGGAAACAAAATAAGTACTAAATGTCCTATGCCTCAGGGTGCTAAGTGCTACAGAGGAAGATGAGGCAGGGAAGAGGGAGGAAGGCTGTCAGGAGTAAGAACAGACCCACCCTACAAAATGAGCTCAGGCACACACTGCCCTAGCCTAGCCCCAGGCACGCAAGTCCTCACTAACCAAAGCCACTACGCCACCCTACTTCACCCCATCACTGTCCACCCCGTACCCCCCAGACGCCACCACTGCGCCAAGTCCTGTCCTCTCTGAGCTTTCCCCATTGGTATTTCCCAAGAGGCACCCTTTTGAATATTTACCAGGGGCAGGGCAAGGTGCTGGCTGTTGTACATATCCGACTTCATCGGAGTCTGCTGAACCCCCTAAGAGTAGGTATAGTAATTCTCATTTTTCAAAGGAGGAATCTCAGGCTCAGAGAGGATGCGGGGGGAGAGGGGACCCCCCAGACTGTCCCCCAGACCACAGAGGGAGCCTTCAATTCCTGGTTAACCTGACAGACAAAAGGCAGAGGCCCTCTGCCTCCCAGGCCAGAAAGCAGGATTCTGCCTGCCCAGCTGGGAGCAGGCCCTGTCCTTCCCCAGCACCTGGCCGCTGGGCCCTTGGGCACCACCCCCTGCCTGGTGAGCCACGCCTGGCCCGGTGCTGAAGACGCCAGCCACGGCACCCGGCATCCGGACCTGCTTTCTCTCTCGGTCCCTGTGGTGATTTGGGGTTTCCCATCCCACAGACTCGGGGAGAGGGCAGCGGGTGCCACCAGGGAACAGAACGGGGACGCGGGGAGCAGGTGAACCGAGCAGTTGACGTCACGACTTCCCCACATGTTATATGATTTTAAAAGTTCCTCTTCTTTCCTTTCACTGCAGCCTGCAGCGTGTCAGGCTGCTCCCATGGAAGGAGCCTCCAGCTATGGAGGAGGGCGCTGGCGGTGGGAGAGGAAGAGAAGGAAGAGGAGGAAGGAAGGGCTGGCGTGGTCTGAGCGCCACAGCCAGCACTGCACTGAGCGCCGCCTGCCTCTCCACGTCCGTCCGGGGCCACTGAGGCCTGGCCTGGGACCGCACAGAAATGGGACTTCACCAGGAAAAGAGACCTGAGACCGACTCCACCTCTGCTGCTGAAGGGACCCAGTGATTGTGACAAAGTCACACCCAGGGATTGTCAAAGTGGGGCGTGGAGCGCTATGCGCCCCTGCTCATGGGAGAGCTGTGGAGTGAGGGCTGGGCACAGCGCTTTACCAAGCATATTCACCGTCCTGGTACCATAGTAACTACTGTGTTCACAATACAAACGAAACACAGGTAGCTCAGCATCCAGGGCTTCAGCAGAGATTCGCAACCTCGGCACTACTGACTGGGCGCAGTCATTCTGCTGTGGGGGTGGGCTCTGCCCTGTAGGATGCTCAGCAACACTCCTGCCCTCTCCCCTGAGATGCCAGGAGATCCCATACGCTCTTGTGACAACTCAAAATGTTCCAAGACATTGCCACATGTCCCGTGTGTGTGTGAGTGTGTGAGTATGTGAGTGTGTGAGTGTAAAACCACCCTGGTTGAGAACCATGGTGTTATGGTTAAAAGAATAGGACTCAAGCATTGAGACCCTGGGTCAAGCCACCTGCCTTGTTGTGATCCTGTGTTCTAAGTCTTGCATTCCTTATCTGGGAAATGGAGGTGATATGACACGTGTTTTGCAGGATTATTATAAAGATTAACTAAGAAACGTCTATGTCGTAGTTAACAGTGTCCCACCTGGAACGCTCCGCAGCTGTTAGCTCTCTTTATGACGTAGATCGTCGCTGCCTTGAGGATGCACAGAGGATAGTCTCTGGACAAGAACATGGGAGCGTAAGCCATCACGAACTCTGGCGGGGGAGGGGTGTGAGTCTCATGTTCCATTTTTTAAAATAAAAGGCATGTCTTATTTTTAAAAACACACAAAAACCTTGAGAAACACTGAATCACTGCTGTTGAAAGGTGAGTTGCAGAGGTTCTTGGTTTACTAGGAGGAGGAAAAGCCATGAGCAGGAGAACGGAGAGGCCAGACTGGCTGTCTCAGCAGGGCGCCCAAGTCTTGCGATGGCAGCTGCCGGGGCTGTGGGGGCTGAGGCTGGCTGGTGCCCTGGCTGCTGTGGGTGCCATCTGGGCAGGGCAGCTGGGACAAGGGAAGCAAACAATGTAAATGGGCAAAAGATGGGTTTTCAAGGTGCTTGTGGCAGTTGGCAGGCCCTGCCCATCTTGGCTTCATCTGCTGATGTCTCTCTGGAGGACCCTTCCCATCAGAGAAAGACCCGAGCTTTGTGTAAACTCCCTTTTCTCTGCCAAGATTAAGGGCTGATGTCACCAAGAGCCCCTCCTCCTTCAAGAGCTTCTATTTTAGCCCTAGCTGCTTTGGCTCAGTGGATAGAGCGTTGGCCTGCAGACTAAAGGGTCCCAGGTTCGATTCCAGCCAAGGGCACATACCCAGGTTTCAGGCTCGATCCCCCCCAGTAGGGGGCGAT
>NW_005366456.1:287399-288942 GCF_000412655.1 Myotis brandtii | reverse complement strand
TGGGAGCCACGCGGACATTTCCCGTGGCCACCACTCCTGGCTGCCCGACCTGCGGGAGGCACTGTGCCGTCAGCAGCCACGTGGTCTTGGGCAAATCTCTTGATCTAAGATTCTGTTTTCTCATCTGTAAAACGGAGGCTCATTCACTCAACAAATATTTTATGAATGCCAACCCTGGGTCAGATTACCAAATACCTACTATGTGTCCAGCAGCACCAGCGGCTGTGGCAACGAGGGAGGGAAAAGGACACACAATAAGTACTAAATGTCCTATGCCTCAGGGTGCTAAGTGCTACAGAGGAAGATGAGGCAGGGAAGAGGGAGGAAGGCTGTCAGGAGTAAGAACAGACCCACCCTACAAAATGAGCTCAGGCACACACTGCCCTAGCCTAGCCCCAGGCACGCAAGTCCTCACTAACCAAAGCCACTACACCACCCTACTTCACCCCATCACTGTCCACCCCGTACCCCCCAGACGCCACCACTGCGCCAAGTCCTGTCCTCTCTGAGCTTTCCCCATTGGTATTTCCCAAGAGGCACCCTTTTGAATATTTACCAGGGGCAGGGCAAGGTGCTGGCTGTTGTACATATCCGACTTCATCGGAGTTTCCTGAACCCCCTAAGAGTAGGTATAGTAATTCTCATTTTTCAAAGGAGGAATCTCAGGTTCAGAGAGGATGCGGGGGGAGAGGGGATCCCCCAGACTGTCCCCCAGACCACAGAGGGAGCCTTCAATTCCTGGTTAACCTGACAGACAGAAGGCAGAGGCCCTCTGCCTCCCAGGCCAGAAAGCAGGACCCTGCCTGCCCAGCTGGGAGCAGGCCCTGTCCTTCCCCAGCACCTGGCCGCTGGGCCCTTGGGCACCACCCCCTGCCTGGCGAGCCACGCCTGACCCGGTGCTGAAGACGCCAGCCACGGCACCCGGCATCCGGACCTGCTTTCTCTCTGGGTCCCATGTGGTGATTTGGGGTTTCCCATCCCACAGACTCGGGGAGAGGGCAGCGGGTGCCACCAGGGAACAGAACGGGGACGCGGGGAGCAGGTGAACCGAGCAGTTGACGTCATGACTTCCCCACATGTTACATGATTTTAAAAGTTCCTCTTCTTTCCGTTCACTGCAGCCTGCAGCGTGTCAGGCTGCTCCCGTGGAAGGAGCCTCCAGCTGCGGAGGAGGGCGGAGGGCGCTTGCGGTGGGAGAGGAAGAGAGGGAAGAGGAGGAAGGAAGGGCTGGCGTGGTCTGAGCGCCACAGCCAGCACTGCACTGAGCGCCGCCTGCCTCTCCACGTCCGTCCGGGGCCACTGAGGCCTGGCCTGGGACCGCACAGAAATGGGACTTCACCAGGAAAAGAGACCTGAGACCGACTCCACCTCTGCTGCTGAAGGGACCCAGTGATTGTGACAAAGTCACACCCAGGGATTGTCAAAGTGGGGCGTGGAGCGCTATGCGCCCCTGCTCATGGGAGAGCTGTGGAGTGAGGGCTGGGCACGGCGCTTTACCAAGCATATTCACCGTCCTGGTACCATAGTAACTACTGTGTTCACA